>NC_045448.1:82749189-82761566 GCF_002776525.5 Piliocolobus tephrosceles | reverse complement strand
GAGAGACAGTTTGTTATAATTTCTGTTCTTTTACATTTGCTGAGGAGTGCTTTACTTCCAATTATGTGGTCGATTTTGGAGTAAGTGCGATGTGGTGCTGAGAAGAATGTATATTCTGTTGACTTGGGGTGGAGAGTTCTGTAGATGTCTATTAGGTCCGCTTGATGCAGAGATAAGTTCAATTCTTGGATATCCTTGTTAACTTTCTGTCTCGTTGATCTGTCTAATGTTGACAGTGGAGTGTTGAAGTCTCCCATTATTATTGTGTGGGAGTCTAAGTCTCTTTGTAAGTCTCTAAGGACTTGCTTTATGAATCTGGGTGCTCCTGTATTGGGTGCATATATATTTAGGATAGTTAGCTCTTCCTCTTGAATTGATCCCTTTATCATTATGTAATGGCCTTCTTTGTCTCTTTTGATCTTTGATGGTTTAAAGTCTGTTTTATCAGAGACTAGGATTGCAACCCCTGCTTTTTTTTGTTCTCCATTTGCTTGGTAGATCTTCCTCCATCCCTTTATTTTGAGCCTATGTATGTCTCTGCATGTGAGATGGGTCTCCTGAAGACAGCAGACTGATGGGTCTTGACTCTTTATCCAGTTTGTCAGTCTGTGTCTTTTAATTGGAGCATTTAGTCCATTAACATTTAATGTTAATATTGTTGTGTGTGAACTTGATCCTGCCATTATGCTATTAACTGGTTATTTTGCTCATTAGTTGATGCAATTTCTTCCTAGCCTCGATGTTCTTTACATTTTGGCATGTTTTTGCAATGGCTGGTACCGGTTGTTCCTTTCCATGTTTAGGGCTTCCTTCAGGGTCTCTTGTAAGGCAGGCCTGGTGGTGACAAAATCTCTAAGCATTTGCTTATCTGTAAAGAATTTTATTTCTCCTTCACTGATGAAACTTAGTTTGGCTGGATATGAAATTCTGGGTTTAAAATTCTTTTCTTTAAGAACGTTGAATGTTGGCCCCCACTCTCTTCTGGCTTGTAGAGTTTCTGCCGAGAGATCTGCTGTCAGTCTGATGGGCTTCCCTTTGTGGGTAACCCGACCTTTCTCTCTGGCTGCCCTTAAGATTTTTTCCTTCATTTCAACTTTGGTGAATCTGGCAATTATGTGTCTTGGAGTTGCTCTTCTGGAGGAGTATCTTTGTGGCGTTCTCTGTATTTCCTGAATTTGAATGTTGGCCTGCCCTACTAGGTTGGGGAAGTTCTCCTGGATGATATCCTGAAGAGTGTTTTCCAGTTTGGTTCCATTTTCCCCCTCACTTTCAGGCACCCCAATCAGATGTAGATTTAGTCTTTTTACATAATCCCATACTTCTTGCAGGCTTTGTTCATTTCTTTTTCTTCTTTTTCTTCTTTTGGTTTCTCTTCTCGCTTCATTTCCTTCATTTGATCCTCAATCACTGATACTCTTTCTTCCAGTTGATTGAGTGGGTTACTGAAGCTTGTGCATTTGTCACATATTTCTCGTGTCATGGTTTTCATCTCTGTCATTTCGTTTATGACCTTCTCTGCATTAATTATTCTAGCTATCAATTCTTCCACTCTTTTTTCAAGATTTTTAGTTTCTTTGCTCTGGGTACGTAATTCCTCCTTTAGCTCTGAGAAGTTCGATGGACTGAAGCCTTCTTCTCTCATCTCATCAAAGTCATTCTCTGACCAGCTTTGATCCGTTGCTGGCGATGAGCTGCGCTCCTTTGCAGGGGGAGATGCGCTCTTATTTTTTGAATTTCCAGCTTTTCTGCCCTGCTTCTTCCCCATCTTTGTGGTTTTATCTGCCTCTGGTCTTTGATGATGGTGACGTACTGATGGGGTTTTGGTATGGATGTTCTTCCTGTTTGATAGTTTTCCTTCTAATAGTCAGGGCCTTCAGCTGTAGGTCTGTTGGAGATTACTTGAGGTCCACTCCAGACCCTGTTTGCCTGGGTATCAGCAGCAGAGGTTGCAGAAGATAGAATATTGCTGAACAGCGACTGTACCTGTCTGATTCTTACTTTGGGAGCTTCCTCTCAGGGGTGTACTCCACCCTGTGAGGTGTGGGGTGTCAGACTGCCCCTAGTTGGGGATGTCTCCCAGTTAGGCTACTCAGGGGTCAGGGACCCACTTGATCAGGCAGTCTGTCCCTTCTCAGATCTCAACCTCCGTGTTGGGAGATCCACTGCTCTCTTCAAAGCTGTCAGACACAGTTGTTCATGTCTGCACAGGCCTCTGCTGCTTCTCCTGTTATTTTTTAGATGTGCCCTGTCCCCAGAGGCGGACTCTACAGAGACAGGCAGGTTTCCTTGAGCTGCTGTGAGCTCCACCCAGTTCGAGCTTCCCAGCGGCTTTGTTTACCTACTTAAGCCTCAGCAATGGCGGGTGCCCCTCCCCCAGCCTCGCTGCTGCCTTGCGGTTAGATCCCTGCAGACTGCTGTGTTAGCAAGGAGGGAGGCTCCGTGGGCGTGGGACCCTCCCGGCCAGGTGTGGGGTATATTCTCCTGGTGTGCCCTTTCACTTACAGTGCAGTATTGGGGTGGGAGTTACCCGATTTTCCAGGTGTTGTGTGTCTCAGTTTCCCTGGCTAGGAAAAGGGATTCCCTTCCCCCTTGAGCTTCCCAGGTGAGGCGATGCCTCGCCCTGCTTCAGCTCTCGCTGTTCGGGCTGCAGCAGCTGACCAGCACCGATTGTCCGGCACTCCCTAGTGAGAGGACCCCAGTACCTCAGTTGAAAATGCAGAAATCACCGGTCTTCTGTGTCGCTCGCGCTGGGAGTTGGAGACTGGAGCTGTTCCTATTCGGCCCTCTTGCTCTGCCCCCCGGTCTGTTTTATTTACAAAATGAAACAGTACTTACCTCATCTTATTGTGAGGAATATAGACTATATGTATTTAATATATAAAATATGTATAAGTATATAGCCTAGTATAATCTCATATTTTAGTATATATTAAGAATCTCAGTAAAATCTAATCAATATAGTTATAATAAAATTTTAAATATCCTTATGTGTTTAATCTTTGCTCAGTAAATAATTTTAATTTCATTAATTTGACAAAACACACATAAGATTTAGAATCTTAATCAATTTTAAGCATACAGGTCAATAGTGTTAAATACATTCATATTTTTGTGGAATCATCTCCATTAATCTGCAGAACTGATTTCATCTTGCAAAAGCTGAACCTTCTATACCCATTGAACATTAACTTCTCATGCCCTCTGATATAGCTTGATTGTATGACCCTGCCAAATCTCACATTGAATTGCAATCCCCATTGTTGGAGATGTGGACTGGTGGGAGGTCATGGGTCACGGGGGTGGATCCCTCATTTCTTGATGCTGTCCTCACAACAGTGAGTGAGTTAGTTATCAGGAAACCTGTTTTTTTAAAAGTATGTAGCACCTCCCCCACCTTCTCACCATGTAAGACACTGGCTTCCCCCATTGCCTTCTGCCATTATTTTCCTTTTTATTTTCTTTCTTTCTTTTTTTCTTTCTTTCCTTTCTTCCCTTTCTTTCCTTTATGTATATTTTGAGATGGAGTTTCTCTCTGTTGCCCAGGCTGGAGTGCAATGGCAAAGTTTTGGCTCACTGAAACTTCTGCCTCCTGGGTTCTAGGGATTCTCCTGCCTCAGTCTCCCAAGTAGTTGGGATTACAGGCATGCACCACTATGCCTGGCTAATTGTTTTTTGTATTTAGTAGAGATGGAGTTTCACAATGTTGGTCAGGCTAGTCTCGAACTCCTGATTCAGGTGATTCACCAGCTTTGGCTTCCCAAAGTACTGGGATTACAGGGGTGAGCCACCGTGCAGGGGCCCTTCTGCCATTATTCAAAGCTTCATGAGGCCTTGGCAGATGCCAGCACCATGCTTCCTGTACAGTAGAACCATGAGCCTTTTTCCTTTATAAAGTACCCAATATCTGGTATTTCTTTATAACAATGTAAGAATGGCCCAATACACTCTCCTTCCCCAAACTCCTGCCAATCAGTAAACTTTGTCTCTATAAAGCTGACTACTCTTGGTACCTCGAGTACATGGAATTCCACAGTTTGTCTTTTAGCTAGATTAAGAAAAATGACCTCAAAGCTTGTTCATGTTACAGCATATTTCAAAATTATTTCCTTCCTTTTTAAGGCTAAAAATATTTCACGGTATGTCCATACCACAATTTGATTATCCAGTCATCTGTTAATGAACATTTGGGTTGTTTCTACCTTTTGGCTATTGTGATAATGACAATTTCAGTGAGGATTGAAACAATGGCTTCTCACTTGTGTCTGTATCTCTTCAATCAGAAGAAGCAATTAGTAATCAGAGCACAGATACCTGATGTTTGGAGGTTAGGATCCTTATTGTTCACCCTGGCTCCCGCAAACCATGTGCAAGCTGCTTCAGGAAGAGGCACACTGCTTCCTACCATGGCTAGGATTGGGGATGAATAGACACTACCCAATCAAAAACTGAAACTCACCAAAATAAACAATTTACTATGCAAGCCATCCCTTGGAAGTTAGTAAGACGTGCACTTCGTATTTTCTTCATATTTATTCAATTCAGAACTTCAAAACAGTGACAACAAACAGATTCTGCCAGTACAGTTGCTGTCTAGGTGGGGAAACACATTTCTGGAGCTTTCCACTCTGCGGTCTTCCCAGAGTCATTTTCTCAGTAACTATTTTGGGAAAAATAAATTTAAAAAAAATAAACAACTTGCATTTTTTTCTTCACATTTATTTAATTAATTCATTCATGGATTAAAGGTGTGCCATTTGTTAGGCCTCCAGGACTCTGAGGCAAATAAGTAATACAGCCTTCTAGTTTCCAGAAGTTTTAAGTCTAATAAGAGAGAAAGATAAGCAAACAACTGCAACACTGTGTGAATAGAACTTTAATTGAATACTGCAAAGGTTCAGGCCACGTGCCTTCCTTTTGGGTGTGAGGGGTAGATGTTGGAGAGCAGAAAATATTTCATTTAATGCACTATCTCCTACATATAAGTAATTGGTAAAACAAGGATGCCCCTTCTTCTGCTTTTCCACTTGGGCTGCTTTGCCATCTCCAAGATCCTGTAAAGGAAGCAAACACGTATTAAATGTGGGAAACTGGGTAAATCATTAGTTTTTACTCAAAACATTCTGTTTAATCTCTTTACCTGTCTTTTTCGATAGTCCACTGACTTAAGATATATCTTTTCTGTTTAATTCTAGTCTTCCTTTCTCATGCTCATGAATTTATTCATCAATTTATTAATTCTATAAACATTTGTTGAGCACCTAGTATGCTCCAAGCACAATGCTACACATTTTGCTACTATCTGGCAATAGAACAGCAATAAAGACAACTTGAAAATATTATCTGTACTATGCAGCTTGTAGTCTAGTGAGAAATATAGACATTAAATAAGTAAACCCAAGATGAATGCCATGTTTCACTTTCTGTCTCTGACACAAATCAGACACATGGCAAATTAAATGATTTATAGGTTCTGTGTTCTAATGGACTCAAAAAATAGGACAAATATGATTCTCTTTAGAAATTCCATTGAATGCTGCTAATTTTGTACCACCAGGCTATAAATACATTATTATTATTTTTATCCAATTTCTACATCTTGCCTGAGGTGGCAACTTGTCAACTGAGAAAGGCCTTTGCAGCTCAGTTTGCTGTATTCTTTATTCTTCCACAAAGGATGGGCATGTAATCTGTTCTAAGACTCAGTGGCTCCTATTCTTGTTATCCTGGATCAAATCTCGTTTTATACAAGGCCCAGGAATCAGGCTTTCACTGGAGGCAGCTTTGGAGAGCTTCTGACATCACTGTTTCACAATGTTCCACATATGCTCAGTTTTTGTCCACTCACCAGGGACAGAAGCAGAACATGGTGCGACATCATGAACGGCATTATTTAGCAATGAGCGAGGAGGATACCCCTAGAGAAGTATGTAATTTTAAATTGGAAAAAAAAAAAAAATGATCAAGATCCATGGGTGTGAAGAAAACAGCAGCAGCAGATGTTGTAAAACACAGGTAAGAAAGAAAGGTGACAGCTGAGAATGAATTCATTTTCCTCCAAAGCCTTATGTACTTACTCAATCATGCCAGATGGAGAAGCAATCTCTAAGACATGAGGTCCTGTTGGTCTCACTGCCCTTATCACAAGAGAACTAGTTAAAAATGCTTACCCAAAGCAGTATAATGATAAAAGTAAATGCAATGTTTCATTTATTAATCAAGATTAGATTTATCTCACTCATTTGAGACAGCAAGCTGTGATGGAAAATAGCAGACTTTGGGTTACAGAGACATGGCTTTGAATCCTAATTATTTTAATTGCTACCTGAATGACCTTGATGGAATTTTTCTTTCTGAGACTTGGTATTCTCACTTATAAAAAAGAGCTCACATTGATTGAGGCCTTACCTTGAGCTGGACATTATGCTAAACAAATTGTTTTATTGTCCCATTTAGTTCTTTTAAAAAAATATTTGCCCTATGTACTCTTTGCTGGTTTCTATAAAAGAAAATAAAATAGAAGATAATTTAAGGAGTTTAATTAACTTGCAAAAGTCAGCAACCAAATGTAGAAGTTAGGGGATTGAGTGATCCCGGAAGATGTGCCTGAGTTCAAATCCCAGATTCATCATATTAGATTGAACATCTTTTTAAACCTCCTTGTACCACAATTTCTTCATAGATAAAAGCAGGTATTGAAAATAGCTGCATTATATAATGTCTATGGAAGTAGATGTGATAGTATAAGCATTTTTTTTAGTTTCATTCCTAGAATATAATTGTTCAATATGTTAATAGTTTTAGTAGTTTATTATTGTTACTCTTTTTATATTGAATCAATCAGTGTCTAAGAAATATCTAAATTTAAATCTAGATCTGTTGCCCTTGAAAGCCCACACCATACTCACCTACACTGGTGAGTGTTCTTGTTGAGGGTTAAGTGCTAGAGTAATTAGTGGAAATCTTGGCAGTTATTAGGTGCTAAATACTTTGATTCCTCCTAGACTCTCTTTATTTTCCCTTCTAGCTGACAAGAGAATAAAATCTTGGATTTGATGAGGGCTGCACATCTCTCTTTTAATTTTTCGATAAATTTATCCAATTTCCATTGCATTCTTCAGGTGTCTGTGTTCTGTTTTGTTTTCCAAACCATTTCCTGGATTTTTTATCCCTATTCTACCTTGTAAATATTGATGATATTCCAGTTTACATACTTGGTAAAATTCTCTTCTCTTTGTTTTCTCATACCAATTATATATTAATTGCTCTGTCAAATACACAATAAATATGAACTGAGTAAGATACTTTATTCAAAAGGATTATTGAAAATGGTTGGGGGAAAGGACTATTGTCATAGAAAAATGAGGGCTATTACAGTAGGGAGAACATTAAAACCAGAAAATATGAGTTTATCAAAAGTTAGATGGGTTTTGTTTTTGTTTTTTTAATGAGAAAGAGTAAACAAAGATCAAAAGAACCAAGTGTGGAAGTGAGATGAACAGTGTCATGATTCAGCAGATAAGGGAGTGCTTTCTTGAGGCCAGCCTATTGGGAGTGACTTTTGAAGATGGGATGTATGTTGTCATAGACTAAGGTTACTCAAAGATAAAGGACTTGGAGGAAACAGAATCTTAAGCAGAGGTTAGTTACCAAACATTTTGTTTAGACTGATCAGTGGGGACAAATAATTTACTAATTCTTATCTGACAAAGGATGGGACTTTGGAACAACCTTGTCTGATCTTGTCATAGGTAAATAAGGAAGCATGTTTGAGTCTCATCCAAGTCACTCAGTAAGGGTGGTTCTTGTCAGTAAGCCATTTCCAAAAACATAAAAAGTGAAAAGATTTTTTGACCTTCTGTTTTTCAGGATCACAGAGCTCGGGTCAATTTCAACAATGTCTAATTTAAAACATGATTTCCAAGTATGCCTAAGTATGTCAGAAAGACGTGTTAAAAACTTAAGGCAAATTTAACTTAATAGAGTTTAATTGAGTAAAGAATGATTCATAAATCAGACAGCCTCCACAACCAGGATAGATGCAGAGCAACTCTGGGGCTGCTACGTGATCAGAAAACATTTATGGACAGTAAAAGTAGTGTGATGTATGATGTAGAGAAAATGGAAATGGGGTACAAAAGCAGCCAGACTGGTTAAAGTTCAGTGGCTGCCTTTTTGAACATGGTTTAAACAGTTGGCTGCCTGTGATTTGACCACTCTGTGATTAGCACAAGGGTAGGTTATAGTCTGTTTATATATCCAGTTGTTACAGTACATTATGTATAGAGAGAACTGTTGGCCAAACTTAAAATATGTAAGAGGGCAGCTTTAGGCTAAACTTTATTTAATAGACATCACAACCCTGGAATGACATAAACAGTTCTATTCAACATTTCCAAAATTAAAATCATCTTTACTGCTAAAATTTATATTATTTTTGGAATTTTTTTTCTTTTCTTAGTGGCACCTAGTTACCTAACATAAAAATGTGAAAATGAAAAGGAAGGAAAAAGGAGAACAGCTTTAGCTAATCCATCCTCTCCTGGGTGTCTCATACAGTCAACCTTCCGTAACTACAGGTTCTGTATCCATGGGTTCTGCATTAACAAATTCAACTGCAGATTTAAAGTGTCCATGGGGAAACAAACATAAATCCAATATAATTAAAAATAATACAAATAATATATAATAGAGTATAACAACTATTTACATAACATTTACATGATATTAGGTATTATAAACACAGTAATCTAAAAATCATTTCAAATATACAGGAGGATATACATGGTTCATATGCAAACACTATACAAACCTATAAAAGGGAATTGAGTGTTTGTAGATTTGGAAATGGGGTTCAGCTTCCTGGAACCAATCCTCCAGGCATATTGAGGGAAGACTGTATTTAACATATGAATTATTATAGATGAACAAGAAGGAGATAGGCAAGTAAAAACACACTTTTAAATTGAGCAAGAAGTATGTGGAAACAAATGACTAGAGTATTATAATAGTAGGAAGCTCAGTAATAAACAGACTTTTTCTAGAAATATATATTGATCTGAGCATTTTGTAATTTTTATAAAACCTTTTTTCTTACTGAAAATACAATATATTCTTATCAAATATATTTCATAAAAAGCATATATACACATAGAGATGTGTAATAAAACAAGATCACTTTACATATGTATTTTGTAACTGCCATTCTTCTAGTTAAGAATGTGTAATGCCTATTTTCCAGTGACATGTAAAATTATTTAGTGGTATCATTTTGAGGTTTCGTGCTTTGTTAAAATACAGCCAGAGGGGGGTGGAGCAAGATGGCTGAATAGGAACACCTCCAGTCTCCAGCTCCCAGTGCAAGCAACACAGAAGAGGGGTGATTTCTACATTTTCAACTGAGGTACCGGGTTCATCTCACTAGGGAGTGCCAGACAATCAGTGCTGGTCAGCTGCTGCAGCCCGACAAGCAAGAGCTGAAGCAGAGCGAGGCATTGCCTCACCTGGGAAGCACAAGGGGGAAGGGAATCCCTTTTCCTAGCCAGGGGAACTGAGACACACAACGCCTGGAAAATTGGGTAACTCCCACCCCAATACTGTGCTTTACCAAGGGTCTTAGCAAATGGCACACCAGGAGATTATATCCCACACCTGGCCGGGAGGGTCCCACGCCCGCAGAGCCTCCCTCATTGCTAGCACAGCAGTCTGAGATCTACCTGCAAGGCAGCAAGAGGCTGCGGGAGGGGCACCCACCATTGCTGAGGCTTAAGTAGGTAAACAAAGCCGCTGGGAAGCTCGAACTGGGTGGAGCCCACAGCAGCTCAAGGAGGCCTGCCTGTCTCTGTAGACTCCATCTCTGGGGACAGGGCACAGCTAAACAAACAAACAAAAAAGTAGCAGAAACCTCTGCAGTTGCAAACGACCCTGTCTGACACCTTTGAAGAGAGCAGTGGATCTCCCAACATGGAGGTTGAGATGTGAGAACGGACAGACTGCCTGATCAAGTGGGTCCCTGACCCCTGAGTAGCCTAACTGGGAGACATCCCTCACTAGGGGCAGACCGACACCCCACACCTCACACAGCAGGGTACACCCCTGAGACGAAGCTTCCAAAGCAAGAATCAGACAGGTACACCCGCTGTTCAGCAATATTCTATCTTCTGCAGCCTCTGCTGCTGATACCCAGGCAAACAGGGTCTGGAGTGGACCTCAAGCAATCTCCAACAGATCTACAGCTGAGGGTCCTGACTGTTAGAAGGAAAACTAACAAACAGGAAGGACACCCACACCAAAACCCCATCAGTATGTCACCATCATCAAAGACCAAAGGCAGATAAAACCACAAAGATGGGGAAAAAGCAGTGCAGAAAAGCTGGAAATTCAAAAAATAAGAGCGCATCTCCCCCTCCAAAGGAATGCAGCTCATCACCTGCAATGGATCAAAGCTGGATGGAGAATGACTTTGATGAGTTGAGAGAAAAAGGCTTCAGTCCATCAAACTTCTCAGAGTTAAAGGAGGAATTACGTACCCAGCGCAAAGAAACTAAAAGTCTTGGAAAAAAGAATGGAAGAATGGATAACTAGAATAATCAATGCAGAGAAGGCCATAAATGAACTGACAGAGACAAAAACCATGACACAACAAATACGTGACAAATGCACAAGCTTCAGTAACCCACTCAATCAACTGGAAGAAAGAGTATCAGCGATTGAGGATCAAATGAATGAAATGAAGCAAGAAGAGAAGTCTAAAGAAAAAAAGGAAAAAGAAATGAACAAAGCCTTCAAGAAGTATGGAATTATGTGAAAAGACCAAATCTACATCTGATTGGCATGCCTGAAAGTGAGGAGGAACATGTAAGCAAGTTGGAAAACACTCTTCAGGATATCATCCAGGAGAACTTCCCCAACCTAGGAGGGCAGGCCAACATTCAATCAGGAAATAGAGAGAATGCCACAAAGATACTCCTCGAGAAGAGCAACTCCAAGACACGTAATTGTCAGATTCACCAAAGTTGAAATGAGGGAAAAAATGTTAAGGACAGCCACAGAGAAAGGTCGGGTTACCCACGAAAGGAAGCCCGTCAGACTAACAGCAGATCTCTCGGGAGAAGCTCTCCAAGCCAGAAGAGAGTGGGGGCTAATATTCAACATTCTTAAAGAAAAGAATTTTAAACCCAGAATTTCATATCCAGCCAAACTAAGTTTCATAAGTGAAGGAGAAATAAAATCCTTTACAGATAAGCAAATGCTTAGAGATTTTGTCACCATCAGGCCTGCCTTACAAGAGACCCTGAAGGAAGCACTAAACATGGAAAGGAACAACTGGTATCAGCCATTGCAAAAACATGCCAAAATGTAAAGACCTTTGATGCTAGGAAGAAACTGCATCAACTAACGAGCAAAATAACCAGTTATTATCATAATGACAGGATCACGTTCACACATAACAATATTAACCTTAAATGTAAAAGGACTAAATGGTCCAATTAAAAGATACAGACTGGCAAATTGTATAAAGAGTCAAGACCCATCATTTTGCTGTATTCAGGAGACCCATCTCACATGCAGAGACACACATACGCTCAGAATAAAGGGATAGAGGAAGATCTACCAAGCAAATGGGGGGGGAAAAAAAAAGCAGGGGTTGCAATCCTAGTCTCTGATAAAACAGACTTTAAACCATCAAAGATCAAAAGAGAAAAAGAAGGCCATTATATAATGGTAAAGGGATCAATTCAACAGGAAGAGCTAACTATCCTAAATATATATGCACCCAATACAAGAGCATCCAGATTCATAAAGCAAGTCCTTAGAGACTTACAAAGAGACTTAGACTCCCATACAATAATAATGGGAGACTTCAATACCCCACTGTCAACATTAGACAGACCAACGAGACAGAAAGTTAACAAGGATATCCAGGAATTGAACTGAACTCTGCACCAAGCGGACCTAATAGACATGCACAGAACTCTCCACTCCAAATCAACAGAATATACATTCTTCTCAGCATCACATAGCACTTATTCCAAAATTGACCACATAACTGGAAGTAAAGCACTCCTCAGCAAATGTACAAGAACAGAAATTATAACAAACTGTCTCTCAGACCATAGTGCCATCAAACTAGAACTCAGGACTAAGAAACTCAATCAAAACTGCTCAACTACATGGCAACTGAACAACCTGTCCTGAATGACTACTGGGTACATAAAGAAATGAAGGCAGAAATAAAGATGTTCTTTGAAACCAATGAGAACAAAGATACAACATAGCAGAATCTCTGGGACATGTTTAAAGCAGTGTGTAGAGGGAAATGTTTTCTTTTCTTTTCTTTTCTTTTCTTTTCTTTTCTTTTCTTTTCTTTTCTTTTCTTT
>NC_045448.1:82720233-82749179 GCF_002776525.5 Piliocolobus tephrosceles | reverse complement strand
TTTCTTTTCTTTTCTTTTCTTTTCTTTTCTTTTCTTTTCTTTTCTTTCTTTCTTTCTTTTAATTTTATTATACTTTAAGTTCTAGGGTATATGTGCATAGCGTGCAGGTTTGTTACATATGTATACTTGTGCCATGTTGTTGTGCTGCACCCATCAACTCGTCAGCACCCATCAATTCATCATTTATATCAGGTATAACTCCCAATACAATCCCTCCCCCCTTCCCCCTCCCCATGATAGGCCCCAGTGTGTGATGTTCCCCTTCCCGAGTCCAAGTGAGCTCATTGTTCAGTTCCCACCTATGAGTGAGAACATGCGGTGTTTGGTTTTCTGCTCTTGTGATAGTTTGCTAAGAATGATGGTTTCCAGCTGCATCCATGTCCCTACAAAGGACACAAACTAATCCTTTTTTATGGCTGCATAGTATTCCATGGTGTATATGTGCCACATTTTCTTAATCCAGTCTGTCACTGATGGACATTTGGGTTGATTCCAAGTCTTTGCTATTGTGAATAGTGCCGCAATAAACACACGTGTGCATGTGTCTTTATAGCAGCATGATTTATAATCCTTTGGGTATATACCTGGTAGTGGGATGGCTGGGTCATATGGTACATCTAGTTCTAGATCCTTGAGGAATTGCCATACTGTTTTCCATAATGGTTGAACTAGTTTACAATCCCACCAACAGTGTAAAAGTGTTCCTATTTCTCCACATCCTCTCCAACACCTGTTGTTTCCTGACTTTTTAATGATTGCCATTCTAACTGGTGTGAGATGGTATCTCATTGTGGTTTTGATTTGCATTTCTCTGATGACGAGTGATGATTAGCATTTTTTCATGTGTCTGTTGGCTGTATGAATGTCTTCTTTTGAGAAATGTCTGCTCATTTTCTTTGCCCACTTCTTGATGGGGTTGTTTGTTTTTTTCTTATATTTTTGTTTGAGTTCTTTGTAGATTCTGGATATTAGCCCTTTGTCAGATGAGTAGATTGCAAAAATTTTCTCCCATTCTGTCACTAAATGCCCACACGAGAAAGCTGGAAAGATCTAAAATGGGCACTCTAACATCACAATTAAAAGAACAAGAGAAGCAAGAGCAAACACATTCAAAAGCTAGTAGAAGGCAAGATATAACTAAGATCAGAGCAGAACTGAAGGAGATAGAGACACAAAAAACCCTCCAAAAAATCAATGAATCCAGGAGCTGGTTTTTTGAAAAGATCAACAAAATTGATAGACCACTAGCAAGACTAATAAAGAAGAAAAGAGAGAAGAATCAAATAGACGCAATAAAAAATGATAAAGGGGATATCACCACTGACCCCACAGAAATACAAACTACCATCAGAGACTACTATAAATGCCTCTACACAAATAAACTAGAAAATCTAGAAGAAATAAATAATTTCCTGGACACTTACACTCTCCCAAGACTAAATCAGGAAGAAGTTGGATCCCTGAGTAGACCAATAGCAGGCTCTGAAATTGAGGCAATAATTAATAGCCTACCAACCAAAAAAAGTCCAGGACCAGATAAATTCACATCTGAATTCTACCAGAGGTACAAGGAGGAGCTGGTACCATTCCTTCTGAAACTATTCCAATCAATAGAAAAAGAGGGAATACTCCCTAACTCATTTTATGAGGCCAACATCATCCTGATACCAAAGCCTGGCAGAGACACAACAAAAAAAGAGAATTTTAGATCAATATCCCTGATGAACATCGATGCGAAAATCCTCAATAAAATACTGGCAAACCAAATCCAGCAGCATATCAAAAAGCTTATCCACCATGATCAAGTGAGCTTCATCCCTGGGATGCAAGGCTGGTTCAACATACACAAATCAATAAATGTAATCCAGCATATAAACAGAACCAGAGATAAAAGCCACATGATTATCTCAATAGATGCAGAAAAGGCCTTTGACAAAATTCAACAGCCTTCATGCTAAAAACTCTCAATAAATTTGGTATTGATGGAACGTATCTCAAAATAATAAGAGCTATTTATTACAAACCCACATCTAATATCATACTGAATGGGCAAAAACTGGAAGCATTCCCTTTGAAAACTGGCACAAGACAGGCATTCCCTGTCTCACCACTCCTATTCAACATAGTGTTGGAAGTTCTGGCTAGGGCAATCAGGCAAGAGAAAGAAATCAAGGGTATTCAGTTAGGAAAAGAAGAAGTCAAATTGTCCCTGTTTGCAGATGACATGATTGTATATTTAGAAAACCCCATCGTCTCAGCCCAAAATCTCCTTAAGCTGATAAGCAACTTCAGCAAAGTCTCAGGATACAAAATTAATGTGCAGAAATCACAAGCATTCTTATACACCAGTAACAGACAAACAGAAAGCCAAATCAGGAATGAACTTCCATTCACAATTGCTTCAAAGAGAATAAAATACCTAGGAATCCAACTTACAAGGGATGTAAAGGACCTCTTCAAGGAGAACTACAAATCACTGCTCAGTGAAATCAAAGAGGACACAAACAAATGGAAGAACATACCATGCTCATGGATAGGAAGAATCAATATTGTGAAAATGGCCATACTGCCCAAGGTAATTTATAGATTCAATGCCATCCCCATCAAACTACCAATGAGTTTCTTCACAGAGTTGGAAAAAACTGCTTTAAAGGTCATATGGAACCAAAAAAAGAGCCTGCATTGCCAAGACAATCCTAAGTCAAAAGAACAAAGCTGGAGGCATCATGCTACCTGACCTCAAACTATATTACAAGGCTCCAGTAACCAAAACAGCATGGTACTGGTACCAAAACAGAGATATAGACCAATGGAACAGAACAGAGGCCTCAGAAATAATACCACACATCTACAGCCATCTGATCTTTGACAAACCTGAGAAAAACAAGAAATGGGGAAAGGATTCCCTATTTAATAAATGGTGCTGGGAAAATTGGCTAGCCCTAAGTAGAAAGCTGAAACTAGATCCTTTCCTTACTCCTTATACGGAAATTAATTCAAGATGGATTAGAGACTTAAATGTTAGACCTAATACCATAAAAACCGAAGAAGAAAACCTAGGTAAAACCATTCAGGACATAGGCATGGGCAAGGACTTCATGTCTAAAACACCAAAAGCAATGGCAACAAAAGCCAAAATTGATGAATGGGATCTAATTAAACTAAAGAGCTTCTGCACAGCAAAAGAAACTACCATCAGAGTGAACAGGCAACCTATAGAATGGGAGAAAATTTTTGCAATCTACTCATCTGACAAAGGGCTTAATATCCAGAACCTACAAAGAACTCAAACAAATTTACAAGAAAAAAACAACCCCATCAAAAAGTGGGCAAGAGATATGAACAGACATTTCTCAAAAGAAGACATGCATACAGCCAACAGACACATGAAAAAATGCTCGTCATCACTGGCCATCAGAGAAATGCAAATCAAAACCACAATGAGATACCATCTCACACTAGTTAGAATGGCAATCATTAAAAAGTCAGGAAACAACAGGTGTTGGAGAGGATGTGGAGAAATAGGAACACTTTTACACTGTTGGTGGGATTGTAAACTAGTTCAACCATATGAAAAACAGTATGGCGATTCCTCAAGGATCTAGAACTAGATGTACCATATGACCCAGCCATCCCATTAGTGGGTATATACCCAAAGGATAATAAATCATGCTACTATAAGGACACATGCACATGTATGTTCATTGCGGCACTATTCACAATAAGAAAGACTTGGAATCAACCCAAATGTCTATCAATGACAGACTGGATTAAGAAAATGTGGCACATATTTGCCATGGAATACTATGCAGCCATAAAAAGGATGAGTTTGTGTCCTTTGTAGGGACATGGATGCATCTGGAAACCATCATTCTCAGCAAACTATTGCAAGAACAGAAAACCAAACACCGCATGTCCTCACTCATAGGTGGGAACTGAACAATGAGATCACCTGGACTCGGGAAGGGGAACATCACACACCAGGGCCTATTACGGAGTGGGGGGAGGTGTGAGGGATTGCATTGGGTGTTATACCTGACATAAATGACGAGTTGATGGATGCTGACGAGTCGACGGGTGCAGCACAGCAACATGGCACAAGTATACATATGTAACAAACCTGCACGTTATGCACATGTACCCTAGAACTTAAAGTAGAATAATAAAAATAAAATAAAATAAAATAAAAATACAGCCAACTAATCAGTATTCTTTTTCATTGGATGTCAGTGTCATTTCCAGTTGTTTTATGTAAATATTTGTATAAATATATATTTTTTCTGGAGGATAAATTCTTAGAATCAGAAGAAATAATCACTTTACCAATAGTTAGTAAAGTCAAATTGTCTTATAGGAAACGACTATCACCTTGCATTGTTCAGGAAAAAGATTAAATTGTCTGTTTCCTTTCTCAGTCATCTATAAGTATTGTACTTACAAATATATAATTAATTGGGTGGGTAATTTACATTTATTTCCTTGCAAGTTTGAGCCTTTTCTCATCTGTATTGACCGTCTGTATTTCAATGTCGTGACTTGATCCACATTCTCACGTAAATGTACCTTATATAGGTAGTTGTGTATATAATTTCCTATATAAAGCCAAATTTTAAATCCTAATTCAAGACTCTTGCCCTAGCTAGGACTTCCAGTACTATGTTGAATAGGAGTAGTGAAAGTGAGCATCCTTGTCTTGTTTCAGTTCTTGAGGGAAATGCTTTCAACTTTTTCTCATTCAGTATGATATTGGCTGTGAGTATGTTATATATGGGTTTCACTACTTTCACGTATGTTCCCTCTGAGTAATTTGTTAACAGCTTTTATAAAGGGATGCTGAATTTCATCAAATGCTTTTTCTGCATCTATTGAAATGATCTGTGTTTTTTAAAAAATTCTATTTATATTGTGCATCACATTTATTGATTTGTATATGTTGAAACATCCTTGCATCCATGGAATAAAACCCACTTGCCGCATATTCTTTTTGATGTGCTGTTGGATTTTGTTTCCTGTATTCTGTTGAGGATATTAACCTATAGTTTGCTTTTTGTTGTTGCTTTCTGGCCTGATTAGAGTAATATCAACTTCATAGAATGAGTTGGGCATGAATCTTCTCCTCATTATTTTTGAACAGCTTCAGTAGGATTGTTATCAGTTTGTCTTTTTACACCGTTAAAATGCAGCTATGAATCTGCCTTAAACCTGGGCTGTTTTTCTGGGCATGGAGGGGCAAGTTTTTTATTGCTGATTAAATTTTATGACTAATTATTGGTTTGTTCCTGACTTCTCTTTCTTCCTGGTTTTCTCTTGGAAGGTTGTATGTTTCCAGGAATTTATCATTTCCTCTAGGTTTTCTAGTTTTTGTCCATAGAGAAGCACATAGAAATATCTGATCTTTTGTGTTACTGTGGTATCAGTTGTAATGTCATCATTATCATTTCTGAATGTGCTTATTTGAATTTTCTGTTTACCTTTTCATATTGTGTTCTGAGAATTATTTTACATTCTGGACACAAGTTCTTCAATATTTGATATGCAAGTACTTTCTCAAGTCTGTGTCTTTTTTCATTTTCTTAGCAGTGTTTTTTGCAGAATAAAGGTTATTTTAATTAATTTATTTATTTTGAGATGGAGTCTTGCTCTGTCACCCAGGCTGGAGTGCAGTGGCGTGATCTTGGCTCGCTGCAACCTCCACCTCCTGGGTTCAAGTGATTCTCCTGCCTCAGCCTCCTGAGTAGCTGGGATTACAGGCGCCCACCACCACACACACCTAACTTTTGCATTTTTAGTAGAGATGGTGTTTCACCTTGTTGAACAGGCTGGTTTGGAGTTTCTGCCTCGTGATCTACCCGCCCTGGCCTCCCAAAGTGCTGGGATTACAAGCGTCAGCCATAGCACCTGACTTTTTTATTTATTTATTTTAAAGGAAGAAATTGAGGCAGCAATAAATAGCCTACCAATTTAAAAAAGCCCAGGACTAGACGGACTTTTTTTAGTTGACAGCTATTCTTCTTCTTTGTACCTCTACCAGAGGTGCAAAGAAGAGCTGGCATTATTTCTACTGAAACTATTCCAAAAATTTAAAAGCAGAGACTCCTCCATAACTCATTTTATGAGACCAGCATTAGCCTGACATCAAAACCTGGCAGATATACAACACCAAAGATGAAAACTTCAGGCCATTATCCCTGATGAACACCAATGCAAAAATCTTCAATAAAATACTGGCAACTTGAATCCAGCAGCACATCAAAAAGTTTATCCACCACAATGAAGTTGGCTGTATCCCCAAAATGCATGAAGGTTTAACATATACAGATCAATCAATGTAATTCATCACATAAACAGAAAACTAAAGACAAAAACCAAATGATTATCTCAATAGATGCAGAAAAGGCCTTCAATAAAATTCAACATCTCTTCATGTTAAAGCTCTCAATAAAGTAGATATTGGAGGAATGTACTTCAAAATAATAAGAGCCATATATGACAAACCCACAATCAACATCCCATACTAAATGGGCAAAAGCCAAAAGTATTCCCCTTAAAAACCAGCACAAGATAAAGATGCCCTCTCTCACCACTCCTGTTCAACACAGTATTGGAAGTTATGGCCAGGACAATCAGGCAAGAGAAAGAAACAAAAGCTATTAAAATAGGAAGAGAATAAGTCAAATTATCTTTGTTTGCAGATGACATGACTCTATATCTAGAAAACCTCATTGTCTCAGCTAAAAGGCTTCTTAAGCTGATAAGCAACTTCAGCCAAGTCTCAGGATACAAAATCAATGTACAAAATTTTCTAGCATTTATATACACCAAAAGCAGGCAAGCAGAGATCCAAATCATGAACGAACTCCAATTCACATTTGCTACAAAAAGAATAAAATGCTAGGAATACAGCTAACAAGGGAAGTGAAGGAACTCTTCAAAAAGAACTACAAACCACTGCTCAAGGAAATCAGAACACAAAGAAATGGAAAAATATTTCATGTTCATGGATAGGAAGAAATGGTATCTTGAAAATGGCCATACTGCCCAAAGCAATTTATACGTTCAATAGTATTGGCATTAAACTACCTTTGACATTCTTCACAGAATTAGAATAAACTATTTTAAAATTCATGTGGAACCATAAGACAGCCTGTATAGCCAAGACAATCCTAAGCAAAAAGAATAAAGCTAGAGACATCATGCTACCTGACTTCAAACTATACTACAAGGCTATAGTAACCAAAACAGCCTGATACTGGTAAAAAAAACATAGACTAATGGAACAGAATAGAGAACTCAGAAATAAGACTGAATGCCTACATCCATCTGATCTTCAGCAAACCTGACAAACAATGGGGAAAGGATTCCCTATTCAATAAAAGGTGTTGGGAGAACTGGCTAGCCACATGCAAGTGATTGAAACTGGATTCCTTCCTTACATCTCATACAAAAATTAACTCAAGATGGATTAAGAACTTAAATGCAGAACCTAAAACTGTAAAAACCCTAGAAGAAAATCTAGGCAATACCATTCAAGACATAAGCACGGGCAAAGATTTCATGATGAAAATACCAAAAACAATTGCAACAAAAGCCAAAATTGACAAAAGGGATCAAATTAAGCCAAAGAGCTTCTGTACAGCAAAAGAAACTACAATCAGAGTGAACAGACAACCTACACAATGGGAGAAACATTTTGCAATCTTTTCATCTGACAAAGGTCTAATATCTGAGTCTACAAGAAACTTAAGTTTACCAGAAAAAAAGCAAACCACATTAAAAAGACAACAAAGGACATGAACGGACACTTCTCAAAAAAGACTTTCATGTGGGTAACAAGCATATGAAAAAAAGCTCAACATCACTGATCATTAGAAAAATGCAAATCAAAATCACATTCAGATATACCATCTCAGGCCAGTCATAATGGCAATTATTAAAAAGTCTGGAAACAACGGATGCTGGCAACTTTGCAGATAAAAGGAAATGCTTTTACACTGTTGGTGGGAGTGTGAATTAGTTCAAGCATTGTGGAAGACATTGTGGAAATTCCTCAAAGATCTAGAGGCAGAAATACCATTTGACCCAGCCATCCCATTTCTGGGTATATACCCAAAGAAATATAAATCATTCTATTGTAAAAACACATCCACATGTATATTCATTGCAGCGCTATTCACAATAGCAAAGATATCGAATCATCCCGAATGCCCTTCAGTTATAGACTAGATAAAGAAAATGTGGGACCTATACACCATGGAGTACTGTGCAGCCATAAAAAGAATGAGATCATGTCCTATGCAGAGACATGGATGGAGCTGGAAGCCATTATCCTCAGCAAACTAACACAGGAACAGAAAACTAAACACCGCATATTTCTACTTATAAGTGGGAGCTGAATGATGAGAACACATGGACACATTGTGGGGATCAACACACAGTGGGGCATGTCAGAGTGAGGGGGCTGGGAGGGAGAGCATCAGGAAGAATAGCTAATGGATCCTGGAGTTAATACCTAGGTGATGGGTTTGATCTGTGCAGCAAACCACCATGATACATGTTTACCTAGGTAACAAACCTGCAAATCCTACACATGTACCCCAGAACTTAAAAGTTGAAAAGAAAAAATAGTGTATGTGATCTAGGCCTTGGTAATGAATTCTTAAGACATGACACCAAAAGCAATCAATCAAAGGTAAATTTTCTTTCTTTTTAGAGTCAAGGTTTTATTTAATTGACACCTTGTATTGCTTATTGGTTGCAATATTATTTGGTTCTACTTCAGTCTTTCTTTTTTCTTCCAGGTATGAGTTTGGTTTGTTCTTGAGGAACAAGTATACTTTATAATTTGAACTACAAAGTAAACTCATTATATAATAATACATTTATTGAAATATCTTAAAGCCTTTTACTTTATTTTTCCTAATTTTTCAAGTTTTATTTTTAATTGACAAAAGTTGCACATATTCATGAAGTACAATGAGATGTTTCTATAAATGTACAGATTGTGGATTAACATATACCTTGTCTCAAATACTGTTTTGTGGTGAGAACATTTAAAATTCATTCCTTTAGTTGCTTTAAAATACACAATATAGTAGAACCACCTCATTCACAGGGCATAACTTGGAAGACCCTCAGTGGATGCCTGAAACCTCCAATAATACCAAACTGTACATATACCATATGCCTTTTTTTCTATAAATAAATACATATAGTAAACTTTAACCTTTTTTCTTAAAGGACAAACTTTGTGGCTTTTCTTTGGCATATCTGAAATACCACAATCACTACTCTTGCACTTTGGAGCTCTAAGTGTTACTTGAACTATAATATCACAATGAGTGGTCTGATAATCCAGACAGCTACTAAGTGACTAATGGGTGAGCAGCATATTTAGCATGGATGTGCTGGACAAAATGATGATTCATGTCCTCAGCAAGAGAGTGGAATGAGATTTCATTATGCTGCTCAGTACATCCTGTAATTCAAAACTTATGAATTGTGTCTGAATTCTTGTTTAATATTTTTTAACCATGGTTGACCGTGAATAACAGAAACCAAGGAAAGTGAAACCACACATAAATGGGCACTATTGTACATTATTTTTAACTATATATACTATGCTGTGCAATAGATCACCAGAACCTAATTCTTCCACTCTAACTGAGCTTATGTAGCCTTAGTGTTTCCTCTAGCCATGACCTCCTATTTCCCCAGCCTTGAGTAACAACTATTCTACTCTTTTCTTCTATGAGTTCTTTTTTTTTTTTTTTTTCATTTTGCACATGTAAGTGAGATCAAGTGGTATTTGTCTTTCTGTGCCTAGCTTATTTTATGCAGTGTTATATATGCTAGTTTCATCCATGTTGTTGAAAATTACAGAATTTCCTGTACTTTTAGGACTGAATGGTATTTCATTGTGTCTAAATACCACATTTTTAAATCCATTCCTCCATTGATGCACACTTCGGTTGTTTCCATATATTTGCTGCTAGGAATAATGCTTCAAAGAGTATGGGAGTACAAACATATTTTTGACATACAGATTTTAATTCTTTGCATACACAGAAATTAAATCATGTATCATATAGTAAATCAATTTTTAGTTTGAGAAACCTTCATACTCTTTTCCAAAATGACTATATTAATTTCCACGAACAGTAAATAAGGTTTTCCTTTTCTTTACATTCTTGCCAATACTTGCTGTTTTTCATGTGTTTGACAATAGCCAACCTAACAGCTGGGAAGCAATATCTCATTGTGGTTTTATTTGCATTTCTCTGACTAGAGATGTTTACTGTTATTTTTCATTTATCTGTTGGTTATTGTATGTCATCTTCTGAGGGTCTATTCTATATCTTTACTCAATTTAAATAGTGATTTACTTTTATTGAGTAACTTGAGTTTCTTTTATCTTTTGAATATTAGTCTCTATTCAAGGTATGATTTCTAAAATTATTTTCTACCTATCTGTAGGTTTTAAGTATCTCTTCACTCAGTTATATCCTCTACTGTGAGAAAGTTCTCTGGTTTGATGCACTCGCATTTGTCTATTTTTGCTTTCATTGTCTGTGGTTTTGGGGTTATGTATAAAAAGTCACTACCCAAACCAATGTCATGGAGTTTTGTATGGTATGTTTTCTTCTAGCAGTTTTATAGTTTCAGATCTTACATTTATACATTTAATTCATTTTAATTGATTCATCTATAAAGGGTAAGAGTCCATTTTCACTCTCTGGGTGTGGATATCCAGTTGTCCCAGTATCATTTATTGAAGAGATTCTGTTTTCTTGGCTTGTCAAAAATCAGTTGAGCATAGATGTGTAAGTATGTTTCTGGGAATTCTGGTTAGTCAATGTGTCTTTATGCCAGTACCATTGCTATTTTAATTATAGTTTTGTAATTTAGTAGTATGATGTCTTCAGCTTTGTTCTTTTTGGCTAAGATTGGTTTGACTATTCAGGGTCTTTTGTGGTTCCATACAGATTTTAGGATTTTTTCATTTCTGTGAAGAATGACATTAGTCATTTTATAGAATTGCATTAAATCTGTTCTTTACTTTGGATATTATAGTAGGGTCATTTTTACAACATTAATTTTTTCCAATCCATGAACATGGGATATCTTTTCTTTTTTGTGTATGTCCTTTTTTTCTTTTTTTTTTTTTAACAAATGTTTTACAATTTTTATTGTAGAGTTCTTTCCTTTGTTAAATTCATTCCTAGGTTTCTTTTGTAGCTATTGTAAATGGAATTGCTTTTTTATTTCCCTTTAGCTATTTTGTTGTTGGTATGTGGAAACACCTAATTTTGTAGCCTGCTATCATACTAAATTTGTTTATTACTTTTGAGGTTTCTGATGGTGTCTTTAGGTTTTTCTACATATGAGATTATGCCATCTGCAAAGTTTACTTTGTCTTTTCCAATTTGGGTGCTCTTTATTTTTTGCTTGCCTAATAGCTCTGAACAGTGCTTTCCATACTATGTTGAATAAAAGTGTTAAAAATGGAAATCTTTGTTTTGTTCCAACTCTTAGAGGAAGCTTTCAAAGTTTCCCTATTTAGTATGGTATTAGCCATGGGTTTGTCATAAGTGGCCTTCATGGTTTTGAATATATTTTTTTGTGTACCCAATATATTGACAGTTTTTATTATGGAGGGTTTTTGAACTTTATCAAATGCTTTTTTGGCATTAATTGAAATGATAATATGGGGTTTTTTTTTTTTTTTGATTCTGTAGATTTGATATATCCTATTTGTTTAATTTATTTTAAATTTTCAATATATTTAGTGGTTATAAATGCAAGTTTCTTACATGCATATATTGTGTAGTGGTGAAGTCTGAGATCTTGGTGCACCCATCACCTGAATATTGAACATTGTCCCCAGTAGGTAATTTTTCAGTGCTACTTTCCTCTTACCCTCCCACCTTTTGTAGTCTCCAGTGTTCATTATTTCATTCCGTATGTCCATGTGTACCTATTGCTTAGCACCTACTTACAAGTGAGAATATGCAGGCTGGGTGCAATGGTTCATGCCTGTAATCTTGCCACTTTGGGAGGCCAAGGCAGGTGGATAAGTTGAGCTCAGGAGTTCGAGACCAGCCAAGACAGCATGGCAAAACTCTGTCTCCACCAAAAATACAAAAAAATGAATAAATAAATCACCAGGTGTGGTGGCACACTCC
Source organism: Piliocolobus tephrosceles (assembly GCF_002776525.5). Classification (NCBI taxonomy): domain Eukaryota; kingdom Metazoa; phylum Chordata; class Mammalia; order Primates; family Cercopithecidae; genus Piliocolobus; species Piliocolobus tephrosceles. The sequence goes on along the minus strand of NC_045448.1, from coordinate 82,736,997 downwards.
TGTGGTCCCAGCTACTCAGGAGGCTGAAGTGGAAAGATTGCTTGAGTCCAGGAGGTGGAGGCTGCAGTGAATCAAGTTCATGCCACTGCACTCAAGCCTGGGTGAGAGTGAGACCCTGTCTCAATAAAAAAATTAAAAAAAATAAAATTGAGAATATGTGGCATTTCACTTTGTTTCTGAGTGATTTTAGGATAAAAATCACTAAATTTTATTAGGATAAAAAATCAGCCATAAAATCATCTGGTCCTGGGGTTTTCTTTGATGGCAGCCACTTAATTTCTGATTCAATATTCTTGCTTGTTATTATCCTGTTCAGATTTCCAAAGTATTCATGATTTAATCTTGGTAGGTTACATATTTCTAGGAATTTATTCATTTTTTCTAGGTTTTTCAATTTGTTGACCCAATTGTTCCTAGTAATTTCTTACAATTCTTTGTATTTCTGCTAAGGGTTACTCTGCTAAGGGTTCGTCAACTTTGTTCAGCTTTTGAAAAAACCATCTTTCAGTTTGTTGATCTTTTTCAGTTTTTTTCATTGTCCTTGGTTACTTCTACTCTGAACTTTATTTTTTCTGCTAACTTTTGATTTACAGTTGACCCTCAAACAGCATGGGGTTGAATTGCATGGATCCACTAATTTACAGAATATTTCAGCCAAATGCAGATGAAAAATACAGTATTTGTGGAATGTAAAACCTGTGTATACAGAGGACAACATTTTGTAACCAAGGGTTCTGCAGGTCTGACTGCGGGATTGGATTATGCAGATTTTGGTATACATAGAGGGCCCTGGAACCTATCCTATCTGTATATCAAAGGATTATTGTAGTTGGCTTTTTTTTTCCTTTTCCCCAGTTTCTTGAGGTATAATATTAGGTTGCTTATTTTAGATATTTCTTATTTTCTTATTAAAGGCTTTTAGTGCTGTGAATTTTCCTCCTAGAACTGCTTTGCTGCCTCCCATATATATTGGTAAGTTGTTTCCATTTTCATTTGTCTCAAAGTATGTTCAGCATTTCTCTCAATTTCTTCTTTGACTCAATAATTGTTCAGAGCATATTGTTGAATTTGTTTATTTTCCATTATTCCTTCTGTGATTGAATTCTTGTTTTACATCATTGTGGTCAGAAAAAAAAAAAAAAATACTTGACATAACTTCAATTTTTAAAAATGTGTAAAAACTTTTTTTTCCCCTAACATATAATCTATACTGGGGAATATTCCTTCTGAACTAGAAAAAAATATATTCTGAAACTGTTGGATGAAATATTCTGCCTATGTTTGCTAGGTTCATTTCAACTAAAGTATGCGTTAAGTCCAACGTTTTTTTTCTGTTGGCGTTGTTGTTGTTTTTTGAGACAGAGTCTCGCTCTGTCACCAAGGCTGGAGTGCGGTGGTGCGATCTCAGCTCACTGCAAACTCCACCTCCTGGATTCATGCCATTCTCCTGCCTCAGCCTCCCAAGTAGCTGGGAATTCAGGCGCCCGCCACTGTGCCCAGCTAATTTTTGGTAATTTTTTTTTTTTTTTTTTTAGTAGAGATGGGGTTTCACCGTGGGCTCCGTGGTCTGGATCTCCTGACCTCGTAATGGGCCCACCTTGGCCTCCCAAAGTGCTGGGATTACAGGCGTGAGCCCCCGCGCCTTACCAGTCCAATGTTTCTATAATGAGTTTCTGTCTGAATGATCTGTCTAGAGTTGAAGGTGGGTTACTTAAATCCCTTACTATCATTGTGTCGCAGTCTAAGTCTCACTTAAGATCCTTTAATATTCGTTTCATATATTTAAGTGCTCCAGTGTTGGGTAAATATCTATTTACAATTTGTATATTCTCTTGATAAATTGACTTCTCTATCACTATGTAATTACCTTATTTTCCTTTTTTTTTTTTTTAAATAGATTTTGACCTAACATTTACTTTGGCTGTTATAAGTATGGCAGGAGGAGGTATCCCCCTCCTGCCCTCCTTTGGTATCTATTTGCATGAATATTTTGTTCTATCCCCTCACCTTCAGTCTGTAAGTGTCCATTAAGGTAAAGTGAATCTCTTGTGGGCAGCAACCTATAGTTACTTTTTTTTTTTTTTTGATGAGATGGAGTTTCATTCTTTTTGCCCAGGCTGGAGTGCAATGGCACAATCTCAGCTCACCGTAACCTCTGCTTTCTGGGTTCAAGCGATTCTCCTGCCTCAGCCTCCCAAGTAGCTGGGATTACAGGCATGCACCACCAAGCCTGGATAATTTTGTATTTTTTAGTAGAGACAGGGTTTCTCCATGTTGGCCAGGCTGGTCTCAAACTCCCGACCTCAGGTGATCCTCCCGCCTTGGCCTCCCAAAGTGATGGGATTACAGGCATGAGCCACAGCACCCAGCCAGTTACATCTTTTTTGTTTTGTTTTGTTTTAGTGCTTACTCTTTTTTTTTCTTTTAATACCTTTTGATTGGGAAATATAATCAATTTGTATGACTAACAGGTAAGGACTTACTCCTGTCATTTTGTTAGCTGTTTCCTGCGTTATTATGGGTATCCTTTGTTTCTTTCTTCTTTTCTCTTTTACTGTGTGGTCTGATAGCTTTCTGTCATAAAATGTTTTGGATTTTCTCTTATCTTTTGTGTATCATATGCTTTTGCTTTGTAGTTGCCTAAGGGGTTAGATAATTACCATATACTGAACAAACTACTTTATGCTGATAACAACCTAATTTTTTATTGTACACACAGATTCCATACTCCCCCTCCTCTCATGTTTTATATTTTTGGTGTTACAATTAACAATTTTTTATATGTTTTCACAAATTGTTGTAATTTTAGTTGCTTTTAATTAGTTTTTCATTTTAACCTTAATTCTAGATATTTAATGTTGGTTTTACTTACCACCATTGCAGTATTAGAGTGTTTTGGATTTGACAATGTATTTTTATCAGTTGTTTTTTTACTTTAATGTTTTTATATTATAAACTCGTGTCCTCTTTCTTCAACTTAAATAATTCCCTTTAGCATTTCCTATAATGTAGGTCTACTGGTGATATACTCTCACCTTCATTTGTCTGAGAATGTTTTTATCAATAATTTTTTTTTCAGGGTTGTGAATGTATCTTTCCACTCTCTTCTGGCCTGTAAGATTACAGATGAAAAATCTTCTGATAATACAATGAAGTTTCCTTTGTACATAATTATTCAGTTTTCACTTGCTGCTTTTAAAACTCTCCCTTCATCTTTAAATTTTGACAATTCAATTATGACATGTCTTGGTTTGGGTCATTTCCATTATTTATTTGAATGTGTTTCTGTCTTTCTCTTCTTCTCCTCCTGAAAACAAATATGTGTATGTTGTTTCACTTGATGATGTCTCGTATATCTCTAAAGCTATCTTCACTCATCATTCCTTTTTTTCTTCTGCTGATTCAGATTAGAAGATTTTCATGTATCTGTCTTCTAATTCACTGACTTTTCTTCTTGATTTCTCTGCTGTTGAAACCCTCTACTGAATTTTCTAGTTGTTATAGTTTTCTTCAGTTCTATGATCCCTGACTGGTATTTTTTGTACTTTCTACCTTATTGTTGAAATTAATGGGATTTTCTCCTTGCATTGCTCTGCTGTCTTCGGACGTCATCTTTGTTAAAGCAAACTAAATATGGCCTGAGAAGGACTTTGTACTTCTATATTTGAGTCCCTGCGGATAAACTGTAACCTAGCTTAATAGACAAAATTGAAAACCTAGAGTATGGGCCTATAACAATAACTGAGTCTTGGCCAATCCCAGCAGCAATACTTCAACCACTCAAAGCTAAGTGTTCAAACTGTGTTCCGTAAGGCAATGCCAACCTGTAATCAGTCCAGCTGTTTCTGTACTTCACTGCCAATTCCTGTACATTATTTCCTATTTTGTGTCTATAAATCTTCTACCACATGGCTGCCCTGGAGTCTCTGAATCTGCTGTGAATCTGGGGGTTGCCCTATTTGTGAATCATTCATTGCTCAAACTCCTTTAAACTTAATTTGGCTGAAGTTTTTCTTTTATCTTTATGATCTTTATTTTGAGTTCCCTGTTGGGTAGCTTCATTCTACTAAGACTGTTTTTTTAGAGATTTATTTTTTCTTTTATTTTGAATATATTTCCATTTTTTTCTTTTTCTTGATTTTTCCATGTTGGTTTCTGCACATTATATAAGAAATATCTCTCTCCTAGTCTTTTCAGATTGTAGTTGTGTAGGAGAATGATATCAGCAATCTATCTGGCCAGACATTTTAAGGTGCCTCTTCTAATATTTGTGTTTGTATGAATTGCTTTTTCTGTTTTTGGTAGTCCTCAGAAGATTACGATGTGCGATGTCCCATCAGCACCCAAAGACTGACAAAGTTTTCCTAGTTCCTTCTATCTTCATGGTGAAGCTAAACACAGGTGTTTGTCTCTCACTTTGTACTAAGATGGGGAAAAAACATGGGGAAGATCCGCATTCATATTCATATTGTACCATCTGACCTTGAGGAGACAGCTACTGGAAGTTGTTTTATTGTATGTCCAACCCTTTGTTTTCTGTGGTCTAAGAAGACTCAGGAAGACAAAGTCCTGTAGTTCCAGAGCTAGATCATTACGCAAACAGTGGAATCTAAAGTTGTTGTGTACGTGCATAAAGTGTTTCCAGGTAGAATGACTAGACATGGATTTATCACAGTGGTGAGCCAGAGAAAAGGCTTAGCAAGTGCTGAGCTCCAGCTCAGGTAGCTAGAGGGTTACTGTTGTGTCCCTGTATAGCTCCCTGAAGCAAGTTAGAAGCCAGGCCATCAAATAGCCACTGGAAGATTGTATTATAAACCCCTGCTGGAAAGAAACAGGAAGTTGTTTTCAAGCCCTGTTTCTGCATTGTTTTTAGGGAACAAGGCTCTTAAAATTGTTTGCATGCCCATAAAAAACTGTCACATTTTTCTCTGTAGTCTGGAGAGACTCAGATATGCCTAATTTCCTCTGCTCTTGAAGTTGGTGAATTAAGAGCCACACTATAGTTAGAGTGCTATATGTGTAGTCCAAACCCTCGTCTCCACAGAGAGAAGCTGGCTGTTTGGGATTCCTTCCTGATTTTATTTCACATACTGGGGTCCCTGGTCCATGCCTGAGTGTACATCAGCATTTTTTGCTGGTTCGATACAAATGTTTTCTTAGTTGATAAGGAGAAGCCTCTTAAATCATTTCTGACTTTCTTTTAGACTGAATTAATCTGTGAATAAATGTTTATTCAGAGTGCCTACTGGTAGAGAGAGTCAGGAGCCTTCTATTCTGCCATGTTGCTGATATCATCTCAAACCCTCTACATTATTAATGTCCACAAAAAAACCTATGAGATGAAGATTATTTTTCCTATTTGATACAAAAAAAATGTGACTAAGGAATGTCAAGTCAATTTCCACAGGTGCACATCTAATAGGTGATGGAGTGTATTAGTCCTCACATTGCTAAAAAGAGATACCCAAGATTGAGTAATTTATAAAGAAAAGAGGTTTACTTGGCTCATAATTCTGCAGGTTATATAGGATGTATGGCTTGGGGCATTTGCTTAGCTTCTGGGGCAGCCTCAGGAAACCCACAATCGTGGTGGAGGGTGAAGGGGGAGCAGGCATCTCATACGGTAGGAGCAAGAGAGAAAGAACAAGGTGCAACATACTTTTAAGCAGCCAGATCTCATGAGAAGGCACTCACTATCATAAAGACAGCACCAAGCAGATGGTGCTAAACCATTATGAGAAATTCACCCCATAATCCAATCACCTGCCACCAGGCCCCACCTACAATACTGAGGATTATAGTTCAATACGAGATTTGGGTAGGGATACATAACCGTACTATATCATAGAACTTAGTTTATCAACTTTTGACAAACTCCTTATTGTATATGCTACAAAATGTCATTTGACTTCATACCTATTTAAGAATTCGGAATAGTTTCTAAGGTTTATACTTTTTTTCTTATACAGTAACATACTTTAGTAGATATACAATGCAGGGATAAAGAAGTTTGACAAGTAGGACTGAGGGAGAAGAGTCGTGATCAGAGAAAATGGATGCCAAATGTATTCCAGTGTTAGTCTTAGTGTCATTGGTACCACATAGACTCTGAACATTTTGAAGCTATGACAACCTAATCAATAAACTAATGATCGAATCACTTCATTACTTAATATTACATATGGTAATTTATAACTCATATGCCAACACTTCACAGTTTTCATAAAACATTTACAGAGTGATTTCCATAAGCCTATGGTTTTCTGTGATACTAGTTGATGACCCTCCATGATGGCACCACCCCCAGGCTTTTGCATTAGGTTGACTAAGCAGCCTGACTTTTTAGTGGTTACAGTACCATTGTTTTTACATTTATCAGATAATCAAATTCCCTAGGAAATAATATCAAGTAGGATTATTCATGATCTATGTTCTGCTTTGGACCAACAGAGTATCTTAGAATCAGATTGTCTGGTTCGAAAAAGACAGCTCAATGATTTTCACAACTGTTTATGGTCACCATCTTTCTGATGAGATGGACAGATATACAGGAAGTATTAGGATAGCCACATTAGGAAATATCTGGGTATAAAACAACTCCTGCTATTAAGTGGTTGGTTTTCCTTTCTGTTCTGACAATTGTGCGCTGTGTGTGAGGAGAAACATACATTGCCTTCACTCTCACCTTCATACTCTGAAACCAGATACATATTCTCTACTGCTGGAAGAGAAAAACTCAAATTGTTTTTTATCATTATCTATGATTAAAAACAAAGAGGGAAGAAGAGAGGGAAGGAGGAAATAAGGTAGGAAGGAAGAAAAATGATAAAATACCCTATGTATTTGACATCCAAACTAACTTATCTCTGGCATACTGATTTAGGTAAGAGTCACCTTCTATGCTGAATTGGAAGGAATTGCTAATTATCATGTCTTTTGACACATAAATCAGGAAGCCCCTGAGAAATCCAAAATCATTACCTGACTACATATGTAGCTGTAATTAATGACTATTTGTAAAAGACTTTGAAGATGAAAAGCACTTTAATTGAAGTAACCCTCAATCATACAGAGGCAGGAAACCTAAGTAAATGAAAATATTAGAACATGAATGGATTATTTTAAACTAAAATAACAGGACTTTAAATGTGTGATTGTTTTTTTCTCTTGTCTTGGAATGTCAGTTAAAGTTACAAAGCTAAAATCAATATGCTAAGTATTCTAAATAGAGCTACAAACATATCCTATGGGACATAGTAAGAAAAGCTACACTTGGTTTGACTGTCATCTCTCCTGACATACCTCGAGCCTACGTAAAAAAAGAAAAGCTACTTTGAAAGGAATTTGTAGGACTAAATTTCCTTTTGAATTTTCTTGTGTCCCAAGAGAAGGAGGGATGTGCTCTGTTCTTCTCAAATTGAAGAAAGTTGAGCAGTTCTCTTAGCAACATCTAAGACATGGGGTGCTTGCAAAATTAAAAAGATGGGCATTTTACTCAATGGATGGAAAAAAGAGATCTTTCTGTGGTCATTAGGAATAAAAAAGGGACAAATTGGCAAAAGTTATACATATATATAAATCATTATTTTATTTTCCCTTGGAACATAGGGGATTTCATGACAATAGAAATTTTGACCTGCTTCCCCTATGAGTTTCTGATATCAGAAGTCTGACTAGAGCAGGCAACAATGGCAGAAAGGAAAAAGAGCAACAAATACTACACAAAATATATTTTGAATTATTTATCAGAGCAAATATCCCCCAAATTAACTGACCCTAAAATGTGTTTTTCATATAACTTAACACCAAACAAACTAGATTATTTGTATTTTTATTTTAGAAAGTATACTTTTTGAGATTTTACTTTAGGATATACTCATATTTTATAATCCATGTTATGCCTGATCAACAATTTAACCTTATCGCATTAGTCACACCCAACTGCTTAGGAATTAATTCCCAAAATTAGTATTTGCTCTATTTTTTCCTTTCCACATTATATGTACTCATTTTTTATAAGTTTGCCAAATGCAAAAGTAGTAATCTCTACTGTTTCTGCTTAAACAAGTGGAGGTTTATTACTAGTATGACACATTCACAATGGCAATAAACCTATAGCAGCAGACAGCGATCTTTAAAGACCTTCATGATCAGCAAGAAAACATCTTGCCACTGCACAGTGGTTGGTGCAGCCACTTCCGGAGGGCAGCCAGGAAGGCATTTCAGATGCTGACTTTCTGGTGGACATAAAAGCCATGGGTCCACTGTTGATTCCTTATTGCTTTGCTAATGTCAGTTTGTCAGGTTTTTTAATAGTGTTGGAAAGCTGGCATTCAGCCAGTAGGATAAGCACATAATACATTTCAACTCTGAAAATGGAAAGATACAATCAGATCCTGGTAGATCTGCAAACAAAATGCAAATATATGGTCTGGGCTATGGTGTTGTAGTGACTAGTGATTCTGGTTGGCGGAGGAAGGACTAGAAATTACCTTGGCACGAAATCTACACAATACCTATGCTAAAGAGAAATAAGTTTCTTGACTACTTATTTCTACAATAAAAAAAGGTCATTTTATTACTGTAAAGGTTAAGACATATGTTCCTTTCTAGAAGTTTATCATGACGAAGTATCAGGTTTGTGTAAATTTATACTTGAGTATGTGTATGTAAAATCTTTGTAACAGGCTTTGAAAATTATAACATACCTCTAAATTTTCTATGTACTGGAAGCAAGAGCTTGACCTAACTTTATCAATTATCTGCCTCTTTTAGTCAAAACTAATGTGATTTTGTAATTACTTAACATTAATCAGTTTCTCATTGTGTTTGATGTATTTGAATATTATGAGAATAATGTGAGGTTCTGCTTTCTTGCACAGATTTCATGAGACACAATCTTGGGATGCTATTTTAAAACGGTGAAAACAGAGTAAGATCCAAAGTGACTTAGGGTCACATTTGGACTTTATTACCTACTAATTCTTACAGCCTCAATTCATTCATTCATAATGAAAAAGAAATGTGATACTTTTCAGATTCGTTGTGAGAATTAGATTAAAAGATTATGCACTTATGTGTCTGTATAAGATAGCTAATCAAATATTAAATCTGTTAATATTCTCATTTTTAGATTTATTTTAAAGTACCTAGGATAAGGAAAGATATCTTTCTTTGAAGTAAAATTTTAATGAGCTGTCTACCACCATTTTTTTTTCTATCTGATCTGCTCTGATAGTTTGAATCAATTGTTTCAACAGATATTTATTGAAAGTCTATGATGATGCTAAATACAGTGATGCTAGATACTGTAAACATTAAACAGATGAACTGAAAATGCATTCCAGATTTTAAAATGTCATGGCCAGGTGTAGTGGCTCACACCTGTAATTCCAACATTTTGAGAGGCAAAGGCTAGATGATCCCTTAAGACCAGGATTGAGACCAGCCTGGGCTACATAGCAAGGTCCCTTCTCTACAAAGAAAAACCTATGAGCTGGGCATGGTGGCACACACTTGTGGTTCTAGCTACTTGGGAGTGTGAGGTGAGAGGATCGCTTGAGCCCATGAGTTTGAGGATTCAGTGAGCTGTGATTGTGCCACTGTACACCAGCCTGGGTGATAGTGGAAGACCCCATCTCTTAAAATAGTCAGAATTCAATATGAAATATAACATATTCATAAATACTTTTACTATAAACAAAAAATGATATTAAATCAAAAAAGGACATAAAATTTAAAATGCAAAAAGAGATAAATTACAGCCATGAGTAAATATGAAAGTTAGAAAAGTTTCTGGAGGCATGTAAGCATGAATAAAGAGGATATATATATACAGGAAAGTTTAATTACAGAGGAGGGTATATGTCTTAGTCTGTTTTTGCTGCTTTAAGACAATGCCACAGACTGGCTAATTTACAAATCTACATAAATTTATGTCTCAAATAGTTCTGGAGGCTGGGAAGTCCAAGATCAAGGTGTCAGCAGTTTTGTTGTCTGGTGAGGTTTCAGTGTCTGCGTACAAGGTAGTTTCTTGAACCCTGTCTTTCCTGAAGGAGAAAAACACTGTGCCCTTAACATGGCAGAAGGGAGGAGGCCAAAAAGGATGAAATTTCCATCAAGGTATTTTATAAGGGAACATAATAATTCATGAGGGTGAAGCCCTCAATGCTCAATCCCCTCCTAAAGTTCACACTTTCTAATACTGTTTCATTGGGGATTGAATTTCAACATGAACTTTAGAGAGGACAAAAACATTCAAATCATAGCAGCATAAGAAAGACTTAGAGGAGAGAAAGCCATGGAGGTAAATGGAAAATAGCAAAATACTCATTGTTTTTTTTTTCTCTGAAGGAGATACATGGTAGAGTAGAAGACGACATTGAAAGATAAGGTTTGCAGAAGATCATAAAGATCATGAAATGCTAATTTAAGTGGTGTTTTATACTTTTTTCCTCATAATATTAGGCATGAGGCAGTCTGTCTCCAAGATGGTCTTTAATTCTCCTCCCTGCTCTTATTCAGTCTTTTGTGTAGTCCTGTTGTACACTGAATTAGGGATAGCCTTGTGTGATATACAGTGGAATGACACAATGTGACTTCTGAGTCTAGATCATAAAAAGCATTCTAGCTTCCTCTTTGGTATCTTGGATAACTGGCTCAGGGAAAGCCTGTAAACATGTCATGAGAATCCTTAAGGAGTCACATGGAGAGCTCCATGTGAAGAAAAACTAAGGCCTTTATCCAGCATTCAGAAAGCTACATGTTTTAAAAGGGAGCCACCTTAGAAGTGGATCCTCCGGCCCCAGTTGAGCCTCATGTAAACCAAACCAAACAAAAACAAATAATCCAAGTCAGTATATTTACAACTGCTAAGACTTAACAATAATCCATCTGTGTGCTATGGTGTGTGTATATATATATTTATACATACACACACACCCCAATCTTAGCTCTGACATTGTATTGTGTTTTTTTTGTTTTTGTTTTTGTTTTTTTGAGACAGAATCCCACACTGTCACCCGGGCTGGAGTGCAGTGGCACAATCTCTGCTCACTGCAACCTCCACCTCCCAGTTTTAAGTGATTCTCCTTACCTCAGCCTCCCAAGTAGCTGGGAATTAAGGTGCCTGTCACCACATCTGGTTAATTTTTATGTGTTTTTAATAGAGATGGGGTTTCACTATGTTGGCCAGGTTGGTCTCAAACTCCTGATCTCATGGTCTGCCTGCCTCAGCCTCCCAAAGTGCTGAGATTACAGGTATGAGCCACCATACCAACTGTATGTTTTAATTTTAGAGAGGAAGTTGCTGGTAGAAATTGAGAATGGAGTATCACGTAAAATCCTTTCTAGGACAGTTTTTTTTTTTCCCCAGTGAGACCCAGAGAACTAAAGTGTGTGTATACATATATAATATATGTAATATATGTATTATATATTAATATATGTGATATATTAATATATAATATATGTGTGATATATATATTCACACACACATATTTTGTCTTAATATCTTATTCTATTTTCGATTAATTGGCACTATCTTCCTGGGAAGATGTATGGTAGAAAAGGTTGAAGCTACACTTATTTTTGGAGAAAAATAATATAAAATGCAATGATTAGAGATGGAATCAATGAGAAGGAAAAGGAAGGCTCTCCAGCCTGTCATGAATTTTCTATTGCTGTCCTCAAGTTTCACCAGTGTCTTTGTAGTAACACTTAAGAATGGTAGCTTTAGAAGAGACCAGAAAAATGGTGCACTTATTATTTTACCAAAGTTCTTCAGGTAGTCCGGATCCTGCTGAAGTTGGTTAGGTACAATTAAATTAACACCATATCTGGGCTGATCCTCAAGACATGTCTGGAACCCAGGAAATGCAAGAAAATGATATATGGTGAACACTAACCTATATGACAGTACTAAGCCAAGTGGGCAAGTATGCATTGTGAGACAGAAGCATTAGTGTTTCCTTCTTTTTTTTTTTTTTTTTTTTTAAGACGGAGTTTTGCTCTTGTTGCCCAGGCTGGAGTGCAATGGCACGATCTTGACTCACCACAACCTCCATCTCCTGGGTTTAAGCAATTCTCCTGCCTCAGCTTCCCAAGCTGCTGGGTTTACAGATGCCCGCCACCATGCCTGGTTAATATTTTGTATTTTTAGTAGAGACAGAGTTTCTCAGTGTTGGCCAGGCTGGTCTCGAACTCCTGACCTCAGGTGATCCACTCACCTCAGCCTCTCAAAGTGCTAGGATTACAGGCATGAGCCACCGTGCCCGGCCTAGTGTTTCCTTCTATCACCTGTGGAAATCATACTATCATATCTATTATGTGGTCAGTCTTCAACACTAGGTTTGATTGACTCAAAACCTTGGTATTCTTACACATCCAGCATAAGGTCCTTGATATTCTTGGAACTCCAGCATGATTCCTCTGTTTCCTAAACCCTAGCTATTTTCTAGGACCCAAGTAGCCTTGAATTTTCTTAGTTCTGGGTGTCAGACTTCAGACTCATCCTCTTCCATAAGCCTGAAAAATTTCTCTATATTTAACTTATCCAATGTGATATTTTAATTTTTAAAAACTCTTTGCTAAAGCATAAAATATTTGATAAACATGATGCAAGGTCTTATTGAAATTCATTTGAAAGAGCCCCCTGAAAGTATAAAATAACCGTATTTCTCTGACTTTGATTACTTTCACACATCTAATTATGATTTCTTGTGTGTAGAGCTCAATAGGAATGGTTTAAGGATGCTGGAAAACCAGTGCAGCTGTCATGGTGATACCGCTCCAGCTGTGAGGACAGAGGGAGTGGGATGAGAATAGTCTTTCCTCCTTGGAGCTTTCAGATGCCTGGCAGCAACCAATCTGTGCCCAGAATCCTAGGGGCAAAGAAGAGGAAGTAGCTAGGTAGCAGCCTAATAACATTTGCTTAAGCCATCTGGTTCTAGAATGTGATATGCAATGCTTGAGGAATATAGAGTAGGCAGGAGAAATGAGGGCTTTTAACATCAATAAGAAAAAAAAAATTCAATTTGAAAAATGTTCTGACTCACCTTTGGCTACCTTTTCTAAGCCCTCTTTAAGCCAACCCTGATTATTATTTAAAATATAATATTTTTACAATAAACATAATATTTGATACTGGTAATCATTTTAGTAACAGAAGTGGAATCGAACAAGTGATTTGAAACTAGAGGTTTGGTAATAAGGGAAGAGAGCCTTTGTATTTTGAAATAATCGTGAGTATCTGTTAAAATAGTACTTCCAGGTTTTGCTGCCTTCCGCCACCTCATCACCCTTTTCCCAACCCCCATCCTGGGCAGGCCCTCATATAATCACCTTCACTTTAATCAGGCAAACTTTTATAGAATGAAATTCTTTGATGAGAAACTGCAGTTCTCTGTTTCAAAGAGCAACGGTGTAGACTGCATGTTGTTGTTAGCAGTGGTAGTGTTACATGACATTTCAAAGGACTATAACAAGGTTTTCCTTTTCTCCCTCCCCACCCCTGCAAGAAAGGCTCTTGAGGGGAAAGAAGATCAAATATATCAAGTCTACAAAAGTTTCAGACATATTCTCAATGAATATACTTCCAGATTATTTTGTCCATTATTTTCATAGTTTGCCTTTGAGTATTGATGATAAACTATTACCCAAACATCAACTCACAATGATTCCCTAACCTAGGCTTTGTCGGAGTAAACAAAAAGGATCCCAGGAACCCTTAGGTAGCTAAGTGCACTTTTGTTAACTGAAGACTTACGAATCTTGATATTATTTGGATATTTGTCCCTGCTCAAATCTCATGTGGGAGGTGGGGCCTGGTGGGAGGTGTTTGGGTTGTGGGAGCAGGTGCTGTCTTCCATAGTGAGTTATCATAAGATCTGGTCATTTAAAAGCATGTGGCACCTCCCCACCCACCCTTTCTCTCACTTGCTCCTGCCATGTGATGTGCCTGTTCCCCTTTGCCTTCTACCAAAATTGTAAGCTTCCCGAGGCTCCCTAGAAGCAGAGCAGATGCCAGCACCATGCTTCCTATAAGGCCTGAAGAACCATGAGCCAATTAAACCTCTTTTCTTTGTAAATTACCCAGTCTCAGATATGTATTAATAGCAATGCAACAATGCCCTAACACAAATGTACTCCTTGTATGCAGAGGATCTAAGAGAAAGGAGAGATATTCAGTAGAACTGTGTGTGTATAGGGAGATGTGAGCATGTGGATGTTTGCATGGTTATTTGTGTTTGAAGAGGCAGGCAATTTTAGGAAAAGATACAAGCGTAAATTGGACACTGAATAATAATCCTTTCATCATTAAAGTCACTGGTAGAATTTCAGGGTGGCTGCAATCTTGATGAAGTCATAGATCTTAATCTCGCTCAGTTTTTTCATTAAAATGGGTGTCATACATGTACAGTAAGTTAGAGAAGTCTTTGCTTTACAAAGTATAAAACGCATTAAAAATGTTTTTTAAAAAATTATTATGCCTATTATCCTAAAGTATATATCCATCTTCTCTAACATTCCAAGAAAACAAAACAACATGAAAATATTTACTTTGAAAATCCTGGTGAACTTGTCTCTTCTCTAGCCTGTCTTTCACTTCCTGCCAGAAAATTCACTGACTTATCATAAGAAACTTAACTTTAACCTTACAAGATTCTGGCTTAAGACTTAAATATATAAACCATGTGTTGAAAATATCTCCCTAATTATGGGATAATAAAGTTTCAGAAGACAAGGATATTAACATCAACCCCATTCTATCTTAGGAGCACTAACTCAGAAGTTGGGTTGGCTAAAATTTGAATCTTGTTCTTACCATTTGCCCTTGTATAATCTACCTAATATTTCCTTGCCTCAATTTTTGTCATCTGTATCTGAGAAGTAAGAATTACTTTCTAGGATTCTTGAAAAAATTTAATACATGTAACTCAATAATAATATCTAGTGAATAGTCAATTCTCAACATTTAGATTTATTATAAATTGTTTGTCTGTTTTCTACAATTTGAGTATTTTCAACCTCCTCACTTTATGATCAATAGTCATAAAAGAGTGACATCAATATGAGTTTAATCCCCATAATTCTTAAATTATTAAGGTTTGATCAATTGTGTTAATACCCTGGTTTCCAGTTATTGACTTTGGCTTTGTAAAACACATCTATCTGAAGTATCTATCCAATAGCAGATGTACCTGAAGCTTTTCTGCATTAGTTTCTTAGATTCTGCTCTTCTCCAAAGATGGCTGCAGATTTTCTGAACTGGTTCAATGCCTTTTTTTTTTTCCTCTGGAATTTTAGCTTCACAAATTGTAGATATGATAAATCTGTAAGAAATTGATGAGGAAATTAGAGGGCAGCCAGAACTTAATATGGTGCTGATGAGAGAGTCCGAGGAAAACAGGATGAATTGATTAAAAAAATAAAATGCTCCAAATAATGTTTATGAAGGCAGTCAGAAGATTGTTTAATGAACTCCAGGAAAACAATCCGAAACAGAGGAAGGAGCAAAACGAGTCTCCAAGTGTGGTATTATATGCCAAAGAATTAGCAAAGACATCTTACCTTCACATTCCTTAGGAGCAGTCTCAGTGATTTAACATGTCACAGATTTTAATAACACACTACTGAAACTTTAATTAATTTTTTCATCCATATGCAAGCACTCAATTAAAGCTCTGCCTCCTCCCCATATGCTCTAAGACTTGTTAGTCACATTTCAATTTGATGCATTGGTGCAGAGGTATAATGCTAGGAGTGGTTTTATTTACAAATGAGATCAAAAGAATATAAGATTTTTTAAGAATCTGAATTGCTTAGTAGAATGGGAAAGACACAAAACCTATTGCATCACTAGATCTCAATCAGGGATGATTTTCCTCCCCCTTCTCTGGGAATACTTGGCAATGTCTACAGACATTTTTCATTACCACAACTGTGTCAGTCCTACTAGCATTTAGTGGGTAGAAGGGAAGGTATGCTGCTAATTATTTTTTGGTGCACAGAACACCCTCTCACAACAAACTATCAGGGTCTTAGCAGTGCCAACATTACTACTACCCTGTAATAAGTTATTTATGAAGCATTTGCTTTGTACTGAGTAAGCCCCATTATTTCTAGCTATATATAAATAATAACTGTCTCTTTTAAAATTTATTTCACTGGAAATTAAATGATCTAGTTGAGTTCAACTCTATAATAGGCAAGGCAGGAGGTAGAGTGGGATAGAAGGAAGGCTTAGGAGTCTGTTTCCACCTATCAAATAGATGGCACATATTAGAAATGAGAAATGGGGAAAAGAAAACATTTTCTTATGATTTGATAATGAACTGAACATTTGGAAAATAATCGTAAGGAAGACAGAAATTCATGTTGAGGATGGCACCTTTGCCTGCAATTATAACCAAAAGATTTAAGAAGGAATTGAAATTTTGCTTAGTAGATTTCTAAAAAATACTATTATTTTAGTAGTCTTCTGGCACTTAAGTTTTTTTTTTTTTTTTTTTAAACTTAGGTGACATAAGCCTTCTAGAAATATAGTCAGGGTAAGGAGTTTCAGGTAGAGACTCAACAAGAAGGGCTCCTGTTTCTTCCTCACTATTGTCTTTGCTCTCAGCATCTCTATGAATGAAAAGTTGGTGAATAAAATCTGACAGCAGATATAAAAACTTTCTATGAAGACAGATAAGATTTAACAAAGGCAGATATATGCTTGAAGAAAACTCTTTTTTTTTTTTTTTTTTTTTTTTTTTTTTTTTT
>NC_045448.1:82718657-82720133 GCF_002776525.5 Piliocolobus tephrosceles | reverse complement strand
TCATTGTTCAGTTCCCACCTATGAGTGAGAACATGCGGTGTTTGGTTTTCTCTTCTTGTGATAATTTGCTAAGAATGATGGTTTCCAGCTGCATCCATGTCTCTACAAAGGACGCAAACTCATCCTTTTTTATGGCTGCATAGTATTCCATGGTGTATATGTGCCACATTTTCTTAATCCAGTCTGTCACAGATGGACATTTGGGTTGATTCCAAGTCTTTGCTATTGTGAATAGTGCCGCAATAAACATACGTGTGCATGTGTCTTTGTAGTAGCATAATTTATAATCCTTTGGGTATATACCCAGTAGTGGGATGGCTGGGTCATATGGTACATCTAGTTCTAGGTCCTTGAGGAATCGCCATACTGTTTTCCATAATGGTTGAACTAGTTTACAATCCCACCAACAGTGTAAAAGTGTTCCTATTTCTCCACATCCCCTCCAACACCTGTTGTTTCCTGATTTTTTAATGATTGCCATTCTAACTGGTGTGAGATGGTATCTCATTGTGGTTTTGATTTGCATTTCTCTGATGGCCAGTGATGATGAGCATTTTTTCATGTGTCTGTTGGCTGTATGAATGTCTTCTTTTGAGAAATGTCTGTTCATATCCTTTCCCCACTTTTGGATGGGGTTGTTTGTTTTTTTCTTGTATATTTGTTTGAGTTCTTTGTAGATTCTGGAAATGAGCCCTTTGTCAGATGAGTAGATTGCAAAAATTTTCTCCCATTCTGTAGGTTGCCTGTTCACTCTGATGGTAGTTTCTTTTGCTGTGCAGAAGCTCTTTAGTTTAATGAGATCCCATTTGTCAATTTTGGCTTTTGCTGCCGTTGCTTTTGGTGTTTTAGACATGAAGTCCTTGCCCGTGCCTATGTCCTGAATGGTACTACCTAGATTTTCTTCTAGGGTTTTTATGGTATTAGGTCTAACATTTAAGTCTCTAATCCATCTTGAATTAATCTTCGTATAAGGAGTAAGGAAAGGATCCAGTTTCAGCTTTCTACTTATGGCTAGCCAATTTTCCCAGCACCATTTATTAAATAGGGAATCCTTTCCCCATTTCTTGTTTTTCTCAGGTTTGTCAAATATCAGATGGTTGTAGATGTGTGGCATTATTTCTGAAGGCTCCGTTCTGTTCCATTGGTCTATATCTCTGTTTTGGTACCAGTACCATGCTGTTTTGGTTACTGTAGCCTTGTAGTATAGTTTGAAGTCAGGTAGCGTGACGCCTCCGGCTTTGTCCTTTTGACTTAGGATTGTCTTGGCAATACGGGCTCTTTTTTGGTTCCATATGAACTTTAAAGCAGTTTTTTCCAATTCGGTGAAGAAACTCATTGGTAGCTTGATGGGGATGGCATTGAATCTATAAATTACCTTGGGCAGTATGGCCATTTTCACAATATTGATTCTGCCTATCCATGAGCATGGTATGTTCTTCCATTTGTTTGTGTCCTCTTTGATTTCACTGAGCAGTG
>NC_045448.1:82676539-82718647 GCF_002776525.5 Piliocolobus tephrosceles | reverse complement strand
TTCAAAGAACATCTTTATTTCTGCTTTCATTTCGTTATGTACCCAGTAGTCATTCAGGAGCAGGTTGTTCAGTTTCCATGTAGTTGAGCGGTTTTGATTGAGTTTCTTAGTCCTGAGTTCTAGTTTAGATCAGGAGTTTTTTCAGATATCTGAAAAAATACATTTAGGCAAATACAAAGAAAACACTTTTTTGTCCCAATTTACTAGAAAGACAAGCAGAAAAAAGAATTCAAAAGTCTGTGACTTAAAAATTAGTTTATATAAGATGCTGCAAAGCTTGAATCATGCCCAGCCTCTTTTATCTTCAATGGCACAGAATGCAGATGATATAGACTCCCCACAAGTAAAATGTCTCTTCTAGGGAAAATAAGAAATTAAGGATAAACACTTCCCCAAATGCCCTCCAATTTTTTTTTTTTAAATCAAATGGGGATATATCTTCCCCTGTATAGGAGGAGGTCATCAATTTTAGAGACTAGTTCCACCTTAATGAGTTAATATCTCCAATTTCACCCACTGCTCCTTCTGAATCTTCTGGGAATCATGGGTTAGCAGTTTGGTTTGGGGGCTAAAAAGTTCCAGAAGACTAATAAAATAACTTATATGAGTAAATTACTTAAGATAACTCTAAGATCTCACTTTATATTAGATTAATTTCCCATCTTTACTTATTTTTTATCCATATTGTCTAAGTTAATATATATTATGTAATCTTATATACATTAAGTGGCAGAAATAATCCCAAGCTACAATGTCAATTATAGAGATATTCCTTTTAGTTGTGCATGGACCTTCTAATTTTATCAAAATCAAAGGAGAAATTATGTAAAATTTATAAACATAAAAAATATCAAATTTATCTTGGAAGGCGAAATCTAAAGTACAAAAATGTTCAATATTTATTATATTACACATCAATATAGTCTAGTATAGTCTAGTCTTACTCAGATACTCAAAGTTCCTTCAAGTTGTTTTTCCATTTCAGCACCTGTCAAGTTGAATAAATCGCATGTTCCATGCTTTTTAAAAAGTCTAAATATTTAGAGGCATACAAGATTAATACATTATCAGCCCTAAATTTCAACTGATAGACTTTAGAGGAGTTACCCTAAGAAAAATGACTTTCTTTGAAGCCAATATTTAGTCTAATCCAATTTGTGCTTTTCATTCCTGAAGAACATAGACTTCATAATACAAGAGTAGACTAAGAAATACTTCGTTTACATTTTCCAGTACATGTACCTATGCCAGTTTTTCCGAGCTTATGGCCTGTAAAATTTTAATAAATTAAGAGAAATCACTTATTAAGAAGTTAATAATTGCATTGAGAATGAAAGGTACCTATAGGGTATCACTTCCTGGGGTGAATAATGGTGATATTTAATATCTATTTTTGTTTCTCTTTTCTGGATACATGTTAAGATTACACTTTCTAGCACTCTTGTGATAATGTAGCTCCATAAGACTGGTCATGGTTAATAATTTGTGAGCAGGAGTAATGTGTGTTACTTATGGGACCTTTATTTTTCAGTATAAAATCACCCAGAGCTCTATTTTTTTCTGCAAGTCTCTTGGTAATACTCCAGATAGCAGGTGCTCCATCAGCCTGAGTCCCAGAGTAAAGAAGTAAAAAAGGAAACTGATTTTTGAGGTTGGAATAATGCTCTCCATGTTTTGAAGGGGCAAAGCATTTGTCAAAACTATTGTTTGTGTTTATTTGGGAACAGATAAGGTACTGTAGTAGACAAATTTCTAGCCCCCTAAAGCTGTCAGTGTTCAAATTCTCAGAACCTGCAAATATGTTACCTTGCAGGGTAAAAGACTGTGGATGTGATGAAGTCAAGCTTCTGGAGATGGGGAGATTATCCTGGATTGTCCAGGTAGTCCCAATGCAATCAGAAGGAGATTTATAGAAAGAAAATAGGGGTTAAAATCGAAGAGAAATATGAAAAATGCAGAAGTTGACATGATCCTCTCTGAAAATGGAAGAAGGGGGTACAAGCCTAGGAATGTAGGTAACTTGTAGAAACTAGAAAAAAAAAAAAAAAAACAAGAAAACAGATTCTCTCCTGGAACCTCCAGTAAAAATGAAGCACTGATTTTAGTCCTGTAAGAACCACATAGAACTTCTAATCTCCCCCAAATGCAGTTTTACATTGGTTCTACATGTGCCTGTTGGTGCATAGTTTTGATAGAATTTCAGGGCCCCTGAACAAATAAACTGGTCCACACAGAGTTCAAAGTTGTGAGTTTACCTCAGAAACCCTCATGGCAAGAAATGTAATCAGCTAGTTTCAAATGAAGCTGAATCCCCAATATTATCATTCTAGCTAGGTGTCTCTATGTGATTGCTAGAATATCAATCCAATTCTTTCTTGTTCTTTAGCAAAATGTTATCTATTGTGTTAGGGATAAAGCTGAATAGATTTTGAAGCCCTGTATAATTTGACTCTGGTTCAACCATTAAATACCAAATGTACTTTCTTAGCCAAGGTACTCTAAAGTTTAATTTTCTCACATGTAAGATGGATGTACTAATCATTACCACATTTAAATTTCTATTAGACAATGGTAAAGGATGAACTAGTAAACTGAAAGATCTGTAGAAGTTATTCAGAAAGCAGTAAAATATGATGAGATTAAAGGGAGATTGAATAAATATCTTTTGAATATTAATAGATCAAGAAGGAAAAAATAAATTAAGTTTAAAAGTGCTATGAAAGATTTAAACAACAAAATTAACATGGGATGTTGATCTTTATAAAGTAGATCTACCTTTCTGGGGTCTGGAGGATTGTGGCCCTCTACTCACAGCTCCACTAGGTGGTACCCCAGTAGGGACTCTGTAGGAGGGATCTGACACCACATTTCCCTTCTGCAATGCCCTAGCAGAGGTTGTCTATGAATGTCCTGCCTGATTTGTTTTTCTAAGACCAGCCGAGCGGGCACAAAAGAACCAGTGGGTAGGCAAGTGTAGGAGCAAAACTGCAAGTTTATTTTGGTCACCTAAGGTGTGGGGAGGAGGTCTGTCAGCCTCCGGCAAAGAAGGCCGACAGAGTCCCCCAGTGAAGCTCTCAGACGGAGTTCTGGCAGTCCCGACATCCCGACAGGAGTGGGGCTGGGAAGTCCGCGTGGGACCCTGGCCAAGAGCGGCTTTTCTAGGAGTGGGAGGGCAATAGGCGGGGCACGAGCGTGTCAGGGGGCGTTCCCCAGGTGCGACCAGGTAAATCTTGGTCTCTTCGGATTGACATCACCTGGCACATGCCCAGTTGGTCTGCACCCGCCCTGGGCGCTGGCTGCATTTTTGCGCGCGCGCGGGAAAAGCTGGTGGTGAAGAAGAACCCGAAAGTGCGCCATCTTGCCTCCGTTCATCCAAACAGTCCAACCTTTTGTTGATAATAGTGATAAAGGGGCACCGTGGTCTGTCTGCCTACTTCCTGCTGTTAAGGGGCTTCGTTAAGGTCGGGGCCCATGGTTGGTATTTGGACGTACGGATGAAGAATAAAATAAGGCACAGTATTAGTATAGGAATGAGGAATGGAAGCATTTGTTGGAATATGGGCAAAACCCAGAAGGAAGGTCCCGGCAAGGTTGGGGAGTATGAGATAGTTAAGAAAATGAAATTTTACATACATACATATTTTTAAATACATATAGTATTATTGTAGTCTATTACACTGATCAATTTGCATGTGTTAAATAATTCTTGAATTCCAGGAATAAATTTTATTCAATCATGGTATATAATAATTTTAAATATATTGTCGAATTTGTTAGTATTTGCTGAGAAATTTTGCCTTCATGTTTATAAGATATCTTGGTCTATAATTTTATTAGTGTCCTTATCTTAGATATCAGAGTAATGTTGGCCTGATAGAGTAAATCGACAAATATTTCCTGCTGTTCAGTTTTCCAGAAAACTTAAAGATTGGTGTTCTTCTTTAACTATTTAGTATAATTCAACAAAGAAATAAGTTCACTAAAAAAAGGTCCAGGTTTAGGGTATTTTTTTTTTTTTTTGGTCAGGAGATGTTTGATAATGAATTCTATCTCCTTAAAAGTTATAGATTTATTTAGATTCTCTATCTTTTCATGACTTACTCTGACTGGATTTTGTGTTTCTAGAAATGTGTTCGTTTTATCTAGATTATCCAATCATTGCTATGTAATTGTCCAGAGTCCTATTTTCTTTAGAAACAGGAGTAATATACCCATTTTCAATTCTGATTTTAGCAAATTGAGTCTTCCCTTTTTTTTAGTGCTAATGTTTCATTCATTTTGTTCATCTTTTCAAGGAAGTAACTTTTGGGTTTATTGATTTTTCTCTATTTTTCCTCTTCTGTTTATTTTGTAGTGACATGTTTAAATTTCTTACTTCTTGTTGTATATATACTTGTTACCATGTGGATTACATTTAACATTCTAAAGCTATAATATTCTATATTAACTTTGTATTAACTTAACATGAATAACATGCAAAAACTTTGCAGCTTTGTACTCACCTCTTTTAGTCACTTATGACATAGAATTACACAGGTATATGCTGCATGCCCACAAACAAGACGGATAATTCTTTTAAATGTATCAGTCTTAAATTATATTTTGAAAACCACAAAATGTGGAGTTGCAAACTAAAGCTATAACAAAACTAGCTTTTAAAATTATTTTTAATGTATTAGTTTCTTAAATTATGTAGAAATCAAAAAGTGAAAGTACAAACCATTACAATAACACTAGTTTTATAATCTCTCATGTTCTTACCTTTGTTGACATCTTCATTTCTTTATATGGCTTCAAATTACTGTCTAGTGTTCTTTCATTTCATTTTGTAGAAGTCTCTTGAAACTTTTCTGTAGAATAAGTCTAGTGGTAATAATTTCCCTCAGCTTTGTTCATTTAGAAATGTTTTAATTTCTTACATTTGAAGGACAGATTTCTGTAGGATTTTTGGTTGGCAGCGTTTTTGTGGCTATTTTGTTTGTTTTGTTTTTGTGGGTTTTCTTGTTTTTGCTTTCTCTAGCACTTGGGAGATTTTCACAGTCCAATGCCTTCTGGCCTTCAAAATGTCTCATGAGAAATTTGATAATGTTATTGCTGATCTCCTGTATATAAGTCAGTTGTCTTGCTGCTTTTAAGATCCTCTTTTTGTCTTTATCTTTCAAAAGATTATAAAGTGTCTTAGTGTGGGTCTCTTTGATTTCATTTTGATGTGTTCTGAATTTTTTTTAATGTTCATACTTGTATCTTTCTCATTTAAGAAGTTTTTAGCCATTATTTCTTTGAGTATTTTATTCTATTTTCTTTTTCTTCTTCTTCAGGGATTCCCACAATGCACGAGGTGGTCTGTTTGCTCTGTCCCACAGGATCTGTTCCCTTTTCTTCCATCTCTTTTCTTGTTCCAAGACTCAATTTCCATTGTCTTATCTTCAAGTGCACTGATTCTCTTTTCTCCTTGCTCAAATATGCTTTGGAACCTGCATGACATAAGAAAATATGAAAGTCGTATTAATAGAAGAGAGTAATTGTGGAAAAAAGAAAGAAAATCAACAGTTTTCTTAGATAAAGAAGGGGAACATTTTGCCCTACTTGGACCTAAGATTGAAATTGTTTACCATACTCCATTTGTACAAGCCTGATAATATATGAGATGATTGCTGGCCAGGAGTAGAGGCCCATGGCTATAATTCCAGTTCTTTGTGAGACTGAGGTAGGAGGGTTGCTTGAGGACAGGGGTTCAAGTATAGCCTGGGCAACATTACAAGGCCTTGCCACCCCATCCCCCACCCCAAGAAAAGATAATTACTTAGACTAATATAATGTTACATAGAATAGTATGAGTCATACAGGAAAAGTGTCAGGTGCAAACAAAAGTAGAATTGCCAGCATTCTATAGTGTATCTTTTCTGCTTTAATAGTTGCCTTTATGTATTAGACACATCTCCTTCCCCACTAGTATGTCTTATATGAAAAGTCAAAAATTGAGGAAATGAATAAACAAATGGAGTGATATCTCAACTTTCGCACTTACTATGTTCCACAGACGGTTTTGGGGAGGAGACTATGGGGTTATGACATCTTTCCTTAGCACCGCTATACCTAACTCTGTGCAAAAAACCACAAACACACAGAAAACCCAAAATAAAACATGGCTTTTGATCCACTAAGGCCTGGGCCTACACTCTGTCTCCACTGGCATCATTACTACCTATGTGAGTTTTATAAATTTTTTTTCAGCCTGTCTAATCTCAGTTTCCCCATACAAATAATGTAATGTCTTAGCTCAGCTGTTATAATGTAATACCATGGATAGGGAATCGGGTTGCTTAAACAACACAAATTTCTTTTTACTCTTTGAAGATTGGGAAGTCCAAGATTGGGATGCAAGAATAGTTAGGTTCAGGTGAAGGCCCTCTTAGTGAGTGGTTGATTGCTTTTATGCTGTATCCTCACATAGCGCAAAAAAAAAAAAAAAAGAAAAAAAGAGGCTCGGGGGGCAGTGAGCAAGACAAAATATCCTCTCCTCTCTCTTCTTATAAGGACACTAATCCCAGCCTGACAACCTTACCCTCATGATCTCATCTTAATGTAAGTACCTCCTCAAAGTCCTATTTCCTAAGAGCATTACATTAGGGGCTAAGGCTTTTATGTTAGTCCATTTTCACACTGCTGATAGAGAAATACTCAAGACTAGGCAATTTACAAAAGAAAGAGGTTTATTGGACTTACAGTTCCACATGGCTGGAGAGGCCTCTCAATTATGGCAGAAGGCAAGGAGAAGCAAGTCACATCATACATGGATGGCGGCTGGCAAAGAGAACTTGTGCAGGGAAACTCTCATTTTAAAACCATCAGATCTCATGAGACTCATTCACAAGAACAGTGCAGGAAAGACCTGCCCCCATAATTCAATCATCTCCCACCAGGTTCTTCCCACAACATGTAGGAATTGTGGGAGTTACAATTCAAGATGAGATTTGGGTGAGGAAACAGCCTGGCCCCTCCCAAATCTCATGTCCTCACATTTCAAAACCAATCATGCCTTCCTAACAGTCCCCCAAAGTCTTAATTCATTTCAGCATTAACTCAAAACTCCACAGTCCAACATCTCATCTGAGACAAGGCAAGTCTCTTTCATCTATGAGCCTGTAAAATCAAAAGCAAGTTAGTTACTTCCTATATACAATGGGGGTATGAGCATTGGGTAAATAGAGTCATTCCAAATGGGAGAAGTTGGTCAAAACAAAGAGGCTACAGGCCCCATGCAAGTCCAAAATCCAAGAGGACAGTCAAATCTTAAAGCTCCAAAATGATCTCCTTTGATCCCATGTCTGGTATCCAGGTCAAACTGATGCAAGAGGTGGGTTCCCATGTTCTTGGGCAGCTCTGCCCCCATAGCTCTGCAGGGTACAGCCTCCCTCTTGGCTGCTTTCATGGGCTGGTGTTGAGTGTCTACAGCTTTGCCAGGCATGTGATGCAAGCTGTCAGTAGATCTACCTTTCTGGGGTCTGGAGGATTGTGGCCCTCTACTCACAGCTCCACTAGGTGGTACCCCAGTAGGGACTCTGTAGGAGGGATCTGACACCACATTTCCCTTCTGCAATGCCCTAGCAGAGGTTGTCTATGAATTTCCTGCCCCTGCAGCAAACTTCTGCCTGGCCATCCAGTCATTTCCATATATCTCCTGAAATCTAGGTGGAGGTTCCCAAACCCCAATTCTGATATTCTGTGTACTTGCAGGCTCAACAGCACATGGAAGCTGCCAAGCCTTGGAGCTTGCACTCTCAGAAACCACAGGCCAAGTTCTATGTTGGCCCCTTTCAGCCATGGCTGGAGTGTCTGAGACCCAGGGAATCAAGTCCCTAGGCTGCACATAGCATGGGGACACTGGGTACAATCCAGGAAACCCTGTTTTCTTTCTAGGCCTCCAGGCCTGTTATGGGAGGGGCTGCCATGAAGACCTCTGACATGCCCTGGAGAACTTATCCCTATAGTCTTGGGGATTAACATTCAGCTCCTTGTTACTTATGCAGATTTCTGCAGCAGGCTTGAATTTTCTCTTAAGAAAATGGGATTTTGTTTTCTATCACATTGTTAGGCTGCAAGTTTTTCAAACTTTTCATGCTCTGCTTCCAAACTTTTAAGTTCTGTTTCCCTTACAAAACTCAATGCCTTTAACAGTGTCCAAGTCACCTCTTCAATGTTTTGCTGCTTAGAAATTTCTTCTGGTAGATCTCCTAAATCCCCATCTCTCTCAAGTTCAAAGTTCCACAAATCTAGAGTAGGGGCAAAATGCCACCAGTCTCTTTGCTAAAACACAACAAGAGTCACTTTCACTCCAATTCTCAATAAGTTCCTCATCTCCATCTGAGACCACCTCAGCCTGGACCTCATTGTTCATATCACTATGGGCATTTTTTGTCAAAGCCATTCAACAAGTCTTTAGGAAGTTCCAAACTTTCCCACGTGTTTCTGCCCTCCAAAATGTTCTGACTTCTGCCTGTTATCCAGTTTCAAAGTTGCTTCCACATTTTCAGGTATCTTTTCAGCAATATTCTACTGATACCAGTTTACTGTATTAGACTGTTTTCATGCTGCAGATAAAGACATACCTGAGATTGGGCAATTTACAAAAGAAAGAGGTTTATTGAACTTACAGTTCCACATGGCTGGCGAAACCTCACAATTATGGTTGAAGGCAAGGAGAAGCAAGTCACAACATAAGTGGATGGCATCAGGCAAAGAAAGAGCTTCTTCAGAGAAATTCCCATTTTTAAAACCATCAGATCTTGTGAGACTCATTCACTATCATGAAAACAGCACAGGAAAGACCCATCCCCATAATTCAGTCCCCCCCAACTGGGTTTCTTCCACAACATGGGCATTGTGGCAGTTACAGTTCAATATGAGATTTGGGTGGGGACACAGCCAAACCACCTCAGTCTTCAATATATGAACTTTGTAGAGGACACAGATATTCAGTCCATTACATAGTGATAATATTATATTTTAATGCAATATAATTATATTACAAAATATAATACATAATATGGGATTTTAGTAAAAATTAAATGAGACAATGCTTGTAAGTCACTTAGCCTGGTGATGAGTGCACATAAAATTCATTTAACTACTATTTTTCTCATTGTTATAAATAGTAGTAGCAGTTGTTCTGTGAATGCTTTGTAATCACTTAATCATTTTAGACCTGTAAGGCATTATGTAGTTACTTACAGTGCAGTGTTCCTATGGCCTAAGTTAATATGATCTTCCATGCTAACTAGCAAATCATTTCCTATGATCTTTTCAGTGCTGACCATACAGGCATATTATATTATATACTGGTTAATTTATAGATTTATAATTTAGTTATGGGGATAAGCATGTTGGTATAATAAACCAGCTCCACGTTGTTCACAGACATAAAGTTTTGAGGTGAGGGTTGGGGAGTAAAGCAAATGAAGTTTAGAAAACATCAGTTACCAAATTCCTAAGCAGGCTGAAGGTTATAATCTGCTCAAGACATTTTCCACCCACCACCAATTAAGGTGCACTGCTTTGACCTCTAAATGGGAAGTCAAACTGACAAAGCATCACCCTAGAAGAACAGAAAGCCATGGAGATAAATTAGCTTTGTCTGACCTCTGCATTAGCCTCACAAAAGTTGTTAAAATGTTTCTGGAGTTAGCAGAAACTTCCACTGACCTAACCAGTGAACCCAAATCCAAAAAACCTCCTAATCTGCTGAACCCTGAACCTTAAGCATATGTGTGATTGTTTTTTTTTTTTTTTTAATAATTGCTTTTAATACAATCATAAAGATTTAAAAAATAAATATTAGCAAAAATCATTCCCTAATTCAGATAGTGGTAGCTTAGTTTAAATATTTTCTAATTTAATGGAGAACTATATCAGAATACCTTAAAATGCACAAACATTAGACTTGAGTAAACAGGAAAATAAGCTAATCTTTTTAAATTTTCCCATAGATCTTCCACAAATAGATGGATAACCAAAGTGAACAGGGGCAGAGCTAGCCTTAAAAGCCAAATATTCAAACACCACATGTTCCCACTTATAAGTAGGAGCCGAACAATAAGAACACATGAACACAGGGAGGGGAGCAACACCCACTGGGGCCTTTGGGAAGGGGTGGTGCGAGAGAGAGCATCAGGTACAACAGCTAATGCATGCTGGGCTTAATACCTAGGTAATGGGTTGATAGGTGCAGCAAACCACCATGGCACACAAACGTGTGTAACAAACCTGCACATCCTGTACATGTATTCTGGAACTTAATAAAATAAAAAGCATGAAATTTAAAAAGCCAAATATCCCCTTATCTTTATAATATAAAGATTTCTACTGAGGGAACATTTGTCAAAGCTACCTATAATATACTTCTAATGTTTTTGTTAGTGCGTTAGAGAATGTTAAGCCTTTTCCTGGTTTAAAGAGTATTAAATAATATACAAGTCCTACTGGAATGAGAAAAAGTTAGCAATTCAGTTTTCACTGGGTAAAATTTGAGCATGACTGAATTTTCAATAATGTCCATGGGCCAAAAGCTGCCACAAAAGCAATCAATAAGTTCTGGAAGAATAATAGTAAAAACATGAAAAAGGAAAGAAGTATTGAAAAAGAAGGTGAGAAATAGAAATGTTTACTAGGACACATTTAAAACCAGTTTGAAAGCAGAGTTTTAACCATTGTGAGTAGATGTAGGCTGTTGTATAATTGGTTCCATTGACATACTGTGATCAGGCAAAGAAAAAGAATGTAACTCAGGAATTTTGGAGACTTTAATGACAC
The DNA here is from genome assembly GCF_002776525.5 of Piliocolobus tephrosceles. Classification (NCBI taxonomy): domain Eukaryota; kingdom Metazoa; phylum Chordata; class Mammalia; order Primates; family Cercopithecidae; genus Piliocolobus; species Piliocolobus tephrosceles. The sequence continues at coordinate 82,707,838 of NC_045448.1, read as the reverse complement.
CTACTATGAAGCTGAGATTGCCATCTCCAGAGGTGACAGGATCAAGAAAATGTAAATAAAAGTTGTTATAATAGAGTTATTGAGTTAACATTATCAGGAGATGGTGGTTACTATGATACTGGTGGTATTTTTCAAAATAACCAAACTAATATCATATTAGTAGACATTAATAAATATTTGATTATTAATAAATATTTGATTATTGGCTTATGTGGAATTTAATAAGAGAAATGACTATCAGTTTGGAGAATAATCTGGGGGGGCCTGCAAAATCCTCAGTTTAAAATCAGTTCTGCTGTGGACTTAGTAACCTACAAAAGACCCTCATTCCTTATTTGTAAGGCAAACAGTTTGGACTCCAAGGTATCTAAGAATTTTTTTTTTTAACTTTATTTTGGGCATGAGGTCTTTCTTAAACTTGGGGTGGCCACTAGAGAGAAAGAAGATTTCACAAGGAAGGTGTGTATATGTATTTTGCTCTAGAAAAGATGTTAATCTTATGTAGAAACAAAGAAAATGTTTATTTCTAGACATAGGAGAAAGATTTTAAACATTCACATTAGGGTAATCAACACTAGTAAAGAAAAAGAAAGGTACCAAGAGCAGCATCTGCCACAAAAGAGCAAACTCGGATCTTTGCTGGTCCTTTCTTACATATAGCAATGTTTATGGTATATGTTATCAGAGGAAAAATTACATTCAATCTAAAAAATAATGATTATTTACAGTGATATATTAGGTCAAGTATGTGGAGATCATGGTTAAAACTATGTAATTTAGGGCTAACCCGCTTTTGTTTAAATTAGAGTTCTGCTAATTACTATGTGAAGCTGGGCTAGTTATTTAACCTCTTAATTGTTTGATTTCCTCATTATTAAATGAAGCATAAGCCTACTATTCAACACAGTGATCCCACTTATAGATAATATCCACAGATAAATGAAAAAAGTCTCAGTAAATATGTATTCATATAAAAATGTCTGACACAATATTTTACTCTGGCTTTATTCATAATCACCAAAAAAAAAAAAAAAAAAATCCAAATATCCATTACTCTGTGAGTGGGAAAACAAACTGGTGCATCCATATGCTGTGATATTATTCAAGAATTCCTTTAAAAATGAATTACTGATAACATCCAAGGAGGTTTGCATTGATAACAGCATGGATAAATACCAAAAGCATTATGCAGATGAAAAAATCTAAAAAGGCTATATGTTATACAATTCCATCTATATGGTATTATGGAAAAAGCAAAAGCAGAAGAACACAAAGCAAATCAGTGGTTATGACGAGCTCTAAAAGAGGAGAAAGGATTAATGCCAAAGAGATGCCAGAGAACTTTTTGGGGTAAAGAGACTGCTGACTGGACTGAGATTACATGACTTTATGAATTTGCCAAAGGTCATAAAACTGTACCCCAACAAAGTGTGACTTGTACGACAATGAATTATGCTTCAAAACACCTGGAAAAAGAGAGACATGGTAGACCTACTTCATCAGGTAGTTGTGAGTATTAAGATAATGCATATAAAAATATTGTCAATAGTACCTGACATTAAGCACTCAACAAATGCTATCACAAATCCTTCATAATCATAATGGTTAATATTTTTCAAGTGAAAATTATTTCAAAATAAAAAGCCACTCTTTGATTATGTCTTATGAAAATGAAGGGTATTTTGTTTCCTAATAGGTTAGTTTACAGTGAGACCAACCTGTTGCTAACACATTAAAGATAATCACAATACTTTCAGGGCTGTGATCCCAAGACACATTTCCTTATTGAGGCTGTACGTGAGTTTTAGTAACAAATGATATAATCATGAGAAGAAATTAAATGACAAAGAATGTTGCTTGCTTCTCAGGGACAATCTTTCTTTTAGAGTCCCCAAGCCTCTAGCCCAGAGACCAATATAAGGACACTTTCTCCATTTTCCCAGGGCTTTGATCTCTTTTGCTTCTATTGCTCACCACCTATCAGCTGCCATCTTCAGTAGAAACCTATACTATGTGTAGTAGATATGAGATTGCCTACCCTACATCTCTGTCTCATGCCTTCCAGTTATAGCCCAGTCTTCACATCTGCCTAGTTTTGGCAAGAATCTTGATTTGCTAAGCCAATTAAACTCATCTATTTTACTCAGTGCATGGTTCAGAGGTGGGTGATAATTTGATATTCCCCTGGTCATAGGTAGGGATCAGAGGAGAGTGTAGCAATTTTTCAGTAGTTCAGAGGAAGCTAGAAGGTCTCTGTTTCTGGGCATTGATATGTACATGGATAGACCCTGCAAATGCCACTATAAGGGAAGTCAGCTGTGAGATGAAGGCCAGCCTGACTCCAGTCTTTAGTATTTCAGTGGCTGAAACTTACCTTGTTGCTTAAGCCATTTGGAGTGATCATGATGATGATGATGATGATGATGATGATTTTACAGGTAACTAAAACATCTGAACCAATACATTTATTTTTCCTTTTACTATTTCAATTTTCCATGCCCATTGAAGTTCACAAAGAGCTCACACCCAAGTAATCTGATAAATTACATATATTAAGCCCTTAGTGACATTTAATACATAGATTATTACAAATAAACTTATACATTTTTAACAGACCACTTAGAAATCTTAAACTTTTTCAATGTAAATTTCATAAAATTTGGCAGATTTTATAAAAGTGTTTTTAAAAAGCCATTAAAATGTCTACACATACTATATTATACAATTTTTTCTGCCTATTGCCCATCACAATTTCAAAATAGTAACACACATGTAGTTCTCCACATCTGCTTTCTGGTACCAAATACATTTTTGAAGGAGTTAAACGTATATAACTTTGGTTCATAAAAATAATTCCTTACATTTTTATTAAGGATGCCCAAACTGAGCGACATTCTGATCTAATTTCGCTTAAAATTTCTGGCACAAATTCCAGAATTTGGTGGTTTTCTTGAGTGGAAATAAAAAGTTCTCTTCATTAATAAAAATAAAATGTATTATTAACAATAAATTAAGTGTCCTAGAATATCCCACATTTTTTTCTTTTTTTTACATCCTATCACTTCTGAATTTTCAGCAAGACCTCTGTATTTGCAAAACTTTCTTTCCTCTTACTTATACTTGAAATCTTACCATTGGAACATTTTCTCAATTAGTGTGAATACTTTTTCATTAGAAGGCAAAAATACCCCATGAAACAGTTAGCACTTGGCTTTTTTACTAGTTTTTAAAATGTAATGCTAATGAATTTATCAGTTATTTCCTTAGATTAAATGTTAAGTAATTAAGGACAAGTGAAGACACTGAACATGTGCTGAAACAGAAAAAAAGGGAAGAACAAACATAGATGCTCACAGTGAATAAGCAAGTTAGGGAAAATAGTAAAAGAAAAGAGTCAAGGCAAATACTCGGCTCCCAGGGTTTTCATCCTTCATCCTTGGGAAAAATCTTGCTTCTCTGTCAGAGGAACCCACCAGGGGACCTCCGGGGACTCTCACCAAGTGATTAGTGTTTTAGGAATAGAAGAAAAAGGTGTGATACCTTTTCTTACCATTATAGGAGTTACAACTCATACTCCTAAAACGAAAGACAAGTTAACAAGAGAAAAGCGTAATAGATGTATTTAACTAAAGTTTTACCTGACATGGGGGCTTTCAGAAGTTAAGACCCAGAGAAAATTGTCTATTTTTGTGATTAGGTTTGATGAAGAATGGACATCCATATAGGAATACAATTTAAAAAAATAAATGATCTAATGGTGACAGGCTACATGAAGACATTCTGCAAGGCCTCTTTTCAGATTTTGCTTGGTCTTTCTGTGTGGCATTCCTTCCTCTTGGGTATATGGCAGGACTCTGCCTAGAATAAAGGTCCTATGACCTACCATTAGACAAGGGAGGTCAGAGAATTTCTTTGTAGCCAGCTTTTACACAGAAAGTTGGGAGACATGATGCTTCTACCTCAGCCTTCTGAGTACCTGGGACTACAGGCCTACACCATCATTCCTGGCTAATTTTTAATTTTTTTTTTTTTTAATGGAAATAGAGTCTCACTTTACCCAGCCTGGTCTTGAACTCCTGGGCTCAAGTGATCTTCCCACTTAGACTGCCAAAGTGCTGAGATTACAGGCGTGAGCCACTGTGCCCAGCCGCAGTATCTTTCTGTTTATAAAGTACTCAGCATGTCAAAGCATGATACTTGCGTATCATTTTCTGAACCCCAGCAATGTGCAAGATATAGTGTGTGCAAAATAGGAAAACTGAATCCTTGCTTTCAAAAAATTAGTTGTCAAAAAAAAACTACAAACAAGAAACCAAATATATAGATTAGAAGGGAATTATGCAAACTACCAAAAGAGGAGAGAGAGAAGGAGACCCAGAAGATATCCTAAAGTTGAGCTAGTCCAGTGGTTCTCAATCTATGTACAATTCCAGCATTGATAAATACAAATATACACGTTCACTTAAGATTTGAAATTCAAATGTTGCTAGAATAAATCAAACAAAGAGACTCTTCCCTGCTTTATTTCTACCATACACAAACTTTCCTGAAATTCTCATATTACAACTCTCCGGTTCCACGGCATTTCCTCCATCCCTAATTTCAGAATAATCAATATGATTCTACTATATCATTTTCAATTTAAAGAAAAGAAAAAAACAGGCCATGGACCCAACTGTATAACTGTGAAAGATATACCCAAGATCATGTAGATAGCAAGATAAAGAACAGGAAATAAATCCTGTTTTCCTGATTGCCATATAGTAAACTTCTAGGTTGTGAGTAACAGACAGAACTACGAAAACATTCTAAGAAGTGAAAGACAGACTGATTAGGAGTACCTCCGAGTTAGACCTCCTGATTCACATCAGGGTAACTCATGGCTGTTGTGGAACATCAGGTAAGTAGGTAATTCCTAAGTTCTAAGGGCACAGAGGAAACAAGGATCAGATGTGGACAGATTTGAGAAGTCTTCTTTAAATGTCTAGGTCAGGATCTCTTACGTTTTCCTAATTACCTAATTCAGTTGAAGTCAAAATAGGTATAATTTGTGATTACAATGGTAGAAATAGAGAATTTGGTATTAATAGATATTTTATTCAATCTTAAGTTTATTAAGATATAAATTTTTTTTTTCTGACCAGCTAAGATCCCATTATATTAAGGACTTGAATAATTCAGACATGAACATTACAGGCGTCAGTAGCTAATAATTATTCATTTGAAACTTATTTGGCATATGGTCTACATTCATGCACAGGGTCCCTCTGCTGAAGTCATTGTTCCATTTTCATTTGTCATTTACTCCATCCTATAGACTGCATGAACATCAAAGTCAAAGTAGATCAAGCAGTGCTGCTAAAAACAAATGAACATAGTTGTGTGTGGATTTCAGATGTTAGGTTAGAGAAACGGAAAATGTGAGGTTGAAAGAACATGCAGAATGGGATAATCTGTTAAAAAGAATAACGTTTCTATTCAAATAATCTTTTAGTTGTCTAGGCTTTTTGTTTGTCTGTTTGTTTTGACTATGACATTTCCAAAGTATATAACTAACGGCTGATTATATGCTTGACTATACAGAGCTCTATGACTGAAGAAATTGAGGGTGTGAAGTTTCTGTTCTCTGGGGGCTGGAGATGCAGGGTGATTAGTTGTGACATTTTGAAGGGTGTGAATGGATTTAGAAGAAGAATATAATAGACACAGATTGCATTTTGGGTTAGCTGCCAAATGGTTACAAAATCAAGAACCATCCACCAATTTATTTATCCTTCATTCTTCTAGAGATCAAACAAGAGTAGGAATATTGCACTAATTTGTTTAAAGGGTGATTGACATTAGATATTTTAAATAGATATCACAATTTCAGGGTGGACCATGACTTCACTCAAATGTAGACCTTGTAACTAAATGAGAAACTGATACTTTGTCTGTAATTTGGATATTTTGTGTTTCCCAACATTTGGGATAGTAGATGTCATGTGTAACCAAAATAAAATTGACTAGATATGTTTTAAGGATTAGATTTTTCTCCCAACTGAAAGTCTTATTTGATTACATATCACAAAATAAGTATGTTGCTTGGTAGCTCAGGTATGCGAAGTAGCACTGACTCATTGAATGATTTAGCAATAGATCCCAGAAGCCCTATTCTTAATTATTTACAAAACTGAAGCAGTTTGAAAACACTTGATTTTCTGTTAAATCAAAATCCTTCTGGCATCTAGAGATTTTCTAATCTGTTTGTGTTTCTTGTTTTGGCCCACATAATTGACTCAGCTCTCTTCTTAACTTCAGTTCCCCAGGTAAGTACTATGGTTTCTCCACCTAATTTGGCCAACTTTCTAAGCTGCCAGCTGATACCTAGCCTGGCCCTAAGAGCCTGACCACGGTGGTCACTATTCAACAGAAATAAGATAACTCTGTGATTCTGATGCATTGAGACAAAAGAGGATGACACATTATTATATGGGACCACTGCCAAAAACTAGCATTGTACAATGACAAAAGTGAACAAACATCTCTTTCTTCCACTGAACCTAAGTAATTGCTTCTCCTTATCAATTATGGCCTTAGTCCTACACTTCACCTACGATTCCTAAATAAAAAATTGATGTACCTAATCATAAAATTACCCTTGTCTTTGGTTCGGATGCTATCGGAAAACAAGACCTAATTCTTTGGTCCATTCTCAAAATGACCTAACACCAAATTTTATAACAAATTCCTCCAGACACTGAGGAATTTGTAATTATGCTGTGACTACTGAAGCAGCCATCTTTAGCTCAGTGCAGTTTTGAAGGTCTAAAATCTAGACTGGAAAGCAATAAAAAATGAAATTTAAAACTGTTCGGTGATTCAACTCTTATATAACAAGGCATCAAGAAAGGTATGTGACTAAAGTTCTGGTAAGCACTGTTTCACTACAGATTGTCCATTTCATTACTCACACAAGAAATGCAAAAATAAGCTATCTAGGTACAGTAAACGAAACAAATGGGTTGCTATATTTGTGAAGAATGGAGTAGATGTAATTTATAGATTTACATATAAATAACTTCTTTCATGTCAGGAGGATTCTATGTAGACAATTAACTACTTATTTATGGAATAATAAATCTTCACTTAGACTTTGTACTTAAATTTGGGAGAATCTCTTCCAGATGGTGGCATTTCTTATGATAGTCATGAGTTCATAAAACATCCACCAGAAGAGCTGGATTAAAATGAAATATGGTTCACACAACCATGTGGTTATTTTGCCAGGACAAAACAAAAATTATTGTGAAACTTCTTTGATGACAAATAAGAGACCTCATAACAGGAGAAAGCCAATGAGAAACAATTTTAATAAAATCCTTAGTAAAATTTCCTCTTTCTAAAAAATAGACCTGTTTTAAGCTATACAAAGTCTAAGTATCATAAATATTGTAACTCTTAGTCCTGATAATCTGGATTATAAATGATACTGACTGGCCTGAGGAAAACTCACCATTATTCAGTTATGATTTTGTTGTTCCAAAATAAGAGACCAATATTTATTCAAATAGATAACAAAAAGTATAACGGATATTCAAGGTAGTTCTTGGCACAGGCATATTTCTTTAACAAAAAGAATCTTTATTGCTGACTTATATTTACTCATTCAGTCATGTACTTGTCAAATCCTTTCTGAAAGCCCAGTGAGAACCCAGTAGGTGAGGTTACAGAGTTCAGTCTAGAAGGAAAGTCATTTTGTCAGTTCTAATGTGAGCATGCTTCTTAACTTATACAGGCTTTCTCAGCTTCCTCCTAAGCAAGTGTCCCATGGACGTCCCAGTGGAGGCCCAGCTGAGATAGGAGAGGTCACATAGTGGTGAGACACCAATAATTGTAAATTAAAAACCATTCAGGCTCACACTGCCACTACCACCTTAGACAATTTCTAAAAAGTTGTTCTACTCAGTGCAAAAGGTCACTTGCATATGCTTCTGGAGATACAAAAGAAGAGCATTTTCCACAGAAAATGAAGATTATCAGCCTCTGCTGTAGAATGAAAATTCCAGGATTGTTTTCTTAAGCCAGCCATCAAGTGATAGTTATTAAAAACTTCCTTAAACCACTAAAAAACTACCACTTCTGATTATCAGCCTGAATCAGAGAATAGTGCTTATAAACCAATTGATCCAAATGAATTACCTAATCATGCCTTTTAATTATAAGAACAACTCCAAAATTGAGGCAGAGCCAAGTTCAATATTTTTGCCTAAGGGAATGCCAAGAAATAGTTGACTTGAGATTTGAAACCAGAGATCACACTCTTTAATCCTTGTTATGTTTTGTGATATTTCAAGGGAGTATGATTAAGATTGATGGATAAAATTTACACAGAGATACATTTCAATTCAAAATAAAATGTACTTTTAGTAAATTATAGTGCTACATTAATTGAGCATAGATTTTTGATGTTACAGTTTTATATCCTTAGGTTTTAGGTCCTGAGAGTATTAAAGCAGAAATTAGTCATTTCTCACAAATGGTGTACGTGAACCTGAGCTGTGTTATCAACGATGATAAATTATTGCAGCACTTAAAGGTTAAAACTCTCTGGAACATGGAAGAATAGAAGATCTCCTGGCATCATTTCCCACCACAAAAGTAAAAGTTAAAATTATTCAAAGACAAGAATACCACCCTGAATTCATGAGAACTCAGGAGAGAAGTAGAGAAATCCAATGGGAGCACAGAATCAAGAGAAGCCAGAATTAGTAAGAGGAATAGTCATTTCAAATTGAACCACTTTCTCTCCCAAGCCAGCATAATGACGCTAACATAATTTTTCTGGACCCAAGGTTTCTGAGTGGGAGAAGAAAATTGGAGGTGGATGCTCAATATCCCCACCAGTTTGGGAATCTTTGTGAGAAGCCCACTTAAGTCTCATTCCACTAGAACCATTATGAGTGCTGGAGGGCTGGACCACCCAGGGTAAAGTGGGGACTAAAAGTGATGATCACAGCAACTGGTGTGTGGATCTTAGTGACTGCTCTGTGTCCCTGTCAGCCATCCTAAAGAGACTGGTAGCTGCCATAGTTCTTCATGGAGCATGATTTCAGGAAGACCTGAATTCCTGGCCAGATTTTCCACAACGCCTGGTTGCTCATGTGGAAACTTGTCTCCGAAATAGAAACAACTAAAAAATTTGCAGTTGAGTTTCAGCACTTGCATAACTATTCCCCAGATGATGAGGAAACAATGGCAAGGCAGCATTCAAGTTCTGGTTCTTACTATAACTTCCCCTAGGCAAGAAACAACAGTAGCACTACTGTGTAACTTCAGTGCAGCATTTAAGTTCTGATTCTCACTATATATCTTACCAAGCCTGAAAACAACAGGAGGCCAGCAATTAAGTTCTAATATTAAGTAGTCAAAGCCTAACTCCATGAAAAAAGATGAGTGCAAAAGCTGAAAACAGTGTCTTTCTCCTCAAAATTGCAGGTATCAATGTGAAAATGCAAGGATGGTGAAAAATAAGGGAAAATGATATCACCAAAAGAAACCAACCAAGGTCCAGTAATTGGCCTATAAACATTAATGATACATGAAATGTCTAACAAATTTCAGAATAATCCTTTTGAAGAACTTCAGAAAATCACAATATATGAATAACACTAAAAAAATGTGGAAAACAATCCAGGAACAATTGAAACTTGAAAAATAGAAACAATGTAAACAACCAAATAGAAATTTTAGAAATAAAGAATATAATATCTGATCTGAAAAATGCATTAAAAAGTTTCAACAGGTCTGGGTGCGGTGGCTCATGCCTGTAATCTCAGCAGTTTGGGAGGTGGAGGTGGGTGGATCATAAGGTCAGGAGATCAAGACCATCCTGGCTAACACGGTGAAACCCTGTCTCTACTAAAAAAAACAAAATTAGCCGGGTGTGGTGGTGGGTGCCTATTGTCCCAGCTACTCAGGAGGCTGAGGCAGGAGAATGGCGTGAACCTGGGAGGCAGAGCTTGCAGTGAGTCAAGATTGTGCCACTGCGCTCCAGCCCGGACAACAGAGTAAGACTCCGTCTCAAAAAAAAAGAAAAAGTTTCAACAGCATATTTGATCAAGTAGAAGAAAGAATCAGAACAAAGAACACATGAAATAACCCAATCAGCAGAACAGAGAGGAAAAAAGAGTAAAGAAGACCATATGAATTATGGACACCAACCTCTGCATAATAGGAGTTCCCAAAGGAGATGAGAAAAAGGCTTAGAAAGCATATTTAAGAAAATAAATGGCTGAAAAATTCCCAAATCTGGAGGAAGATAACAGCAGCTAAGTATAGAAAGCTCATAGGTCACCAAAAATCAAAGACAATAAAAAATATTTATAGCAGCAAGATAAAATAAACATACCGCATTCAAAAGAGCCCAAATATGGCTTTTAGCAGACTACTCCGCAGAAACAATGTAAGACCAGGAGAAAGTGGTATCATATATCTAAAATGCTGAAGGCAAACTACAAATAAACTGCCCAGTTTATTTGTACCCAGAAATAATGTACCCAGAAAATCTATCTTTCCAACAGGAAAAACAGATAAATGCTCTTGGACAAACGAAATCTGAAGGAGTTCATCAACACCAGTCCTATCTTAGAAATGGTAAAGGGAGTTTTACAATATGAAAGAAAAGAATGCTAACATGTAACAAGAAAACATCTGAAGGTATAAAACTCACTGGTAAACATAATACAAATTGAAAAAACGCTAATACTGTAATTGTGGTATATACATTACATCTTAAGTATGAAGACCAAAAGACAAAACTATTAAAGACAATACTTAAAATAATTGGTTAAGAGAAGTCCATTATTTAAAAATTATATATTTTTTACTTTTCTTTGTGATAAAAGTTGTCATTATGAGGTCCAAATATATGTTATAACTACAAGAAATTTTTATAAACCTTGTAGTAATTACAGAGCAAAAGCCAGTAATAGGCACACGTAGTAAATGGTATAGAAGAATTAAAACATACAACTAGAAGAAATCACTTAACTGAAAAAAGGCAGAGAAGAAAAAGAAAGTACCTACAAAACAACCAGAAAATAAGTAACAAATGGCAATACTAAATCATTACCTTTTAACAATAACCTTTAATGCAAATGAATTAAATTATCTAATTACAAGAAATAAAGTAGGTGAATTGATTGAGACAAAACAAAATAAACAAGATCCAATTGTATGTTGTTAGAAGAAATTTATTTCACCTAAAGGGACACATATTGGGTGAAAGTGAAGGAAAAGAAAAAGGTATTCCATGCAAATGGAAACCAAAAAGGAATAGGAGTATAGTAGATATAATAGACATTAAGCCAAGAAAGGTATTTTAAAAAAGAACAGGCCATTATCTCATGATAAAGAAATCAGTATAGCAAGAGGATATAACAATTTCAAATATATGTGTACTCAACACTGGGATGCTTAATATGTAAAACAAATATTAAGAGACCTAACTGTAGAGACTGAATATAACAAAATAAAAGCAGGGGATTTCAACACCTCACTTTCAGCAATACACAAATGATTCAGACACATCAACAAGGACATATCTGTTAAACTGCACTCTAGACCAAATGGATCTAACAGATGATTACAAAACATTCCATCCAATAGCTGCAGAATATGCATTTTTTCTCAGTAACACATAGTATATTGAGTCACAAAACAAGTCAGTAAATTTTTAAATATTTAAATTATATCAGGTATCTTATATGATCACAATAAGATAAAACACAAACTCAGTAACAGAAGGAATATTGGAAACTAAACAAATTTATGGATATTAAACAACATGCTCGTGAACAACAGATGAATCAGTGAAGAATTTTAAAGGTAAAGTTTAAAACTTCCTTAAAATAAATGAAAATAGAAACACAACATACAGAAACCACTGTGATACCAAAAAAGCAGGGTTTTTTTTTTTTTTTTTTTTTTTTTTTTACTTCACTTATATTGACACTTATTAGATGCACTTTTTTTGGGTACATGTGACAATTGAATTTTTTTTCTTTATTATACTTTATGTTCTAGAGTACATGTGCACAACGTGAAGGTTTGTTACATATATACACATGTGCCATGTTGGTGTGCTGCACCCATTAATTCATCATTTATATTAGGTATATTTCCTAATGATATCACTCCCCCCCTGCCCCCACCCCACAACAGGCCCCAGTGTGTGATGTTCCCCTTACTGTGTCCAAGTGATCTCATTGTTCAATTCCCACCTATGAGTGAGAACATGTGGTGTTTGGTTTTCTGTTCTTGCGATAGTTTGCTGAGAATGATGGTTTCCAGATGCATCCATGTCCCTACAAAGGACATGAACTCATCCTTTTTTATGGCTGCATAGTATTCCATGGTGTATATATGCCACATTTTCTTAATACAGTCTGTCATTGATGGACATTTGGGTTGGTTCCAGGTCTTTACTATTGTGAATAGTGCCGCAATAAACACACTTGTGCATGTGTCTTTATAGCAGCATGATTTATAATCCTTTGGGTATATACCCAGTAATAGGATGGCTGGGTCAAATGGTATTTCTAGTTCTAGATCCTTGAGAAATCACCACACTGTCTTCCACAATGGTTGAACTAGTTTACAGTCCCACCAACAGTGTAAAACTGTTCCTATTTTTCCACATCCTCTCCAGCACCTGTTGTTTCCTGACTTTCTAATGATTGCCATTCTAACTGGTGTGAGATGGTATCTCATTGTGGTTTTGATTTGCATTTCTCTGATAGCCAGTAATAATGAGCATTTTTTCATGTGTCTGTTGGCTGCATAAATGTCTTCTTTTGAGAAGTGTCTGTTCATATCCTTTGCCCACTTTTTGATGGGGTTGTTTGTTTTTTTCTTGTAAATTTGAGTTCTTTGTAGGTTATGGATAGTAGCCCTTTGTCAGATGAGTAGATTGCAAAAATGTTCTCCCATTCTGTAGGTTGCCTGTTCACTAGGGAAGTTTATAGCAATAAATACATCAAAAAAGTACAAATATCTCAAATAAATTAATGATTGCATCTCAAGGAACTAGAAAACCAAGAACAACAACAACAAACCCCACAAAATTAAATTAACAGAAGAAAAAATAATAAAGAGCAGAGCAGAAATAAATAAAATAGATGAAAAAACAATTCCAAAGATCAACAAAACAAACCTTTAGCTAGACTAAAAGAGAAAATTAAAACCACAGATTAAAAAGGGAACATTACAACAGACACTATAGAAATATGAAAGATCATAAGAATATTGTGAGCAACTATATACCAATAAATTTCAAAATCTAGATTAAATGGTTGAATTTTTGGATATATACAACATACTAAGCTTAAATCACAAAGAAATAGAAAAATTGAACATACCAACATTGAGTAAAAAGATTGAATCAGTAGTAATGACTCTCTCATCAAAGAAAAAGCTCAGGACCTCATGGCTCCACAGCTCAATGCTACAAACATTTAAAGAACTGATACTCATTCTTCTCAAACTCTCAAAGATTTAAAAGGAGAAAATAATTCCAAATGTACTCTATGAGGTCAATATTACCCTGATGTCAAAACCAGATAGAGACACAACAACAAAATTACAGGACAATATCTTTGATGAACATAGAAGCACAAATACAAAATAAAATACTAGCAAACCAAATTCAACAACCCATTAAAAAGACCATTCATTATAAAATCAAGTGGAATTCATCCCAGGGATGCAAGGATGTTTTAACACATGCAAATTAGTTAATGTGATACATCCCATTAAGAGAATCGAGGAAAAAGAACCATACGATTGTTTTAATAAATTCAGAAAAAGCATTTGATAATATGCAATGTCCCTTTCAAATAAAAACTCACACAAATTGGGTATAGAAGAAATATACCTTAAAACAATGAAAGCCATATGTGACAAGCCCACAGCTAACATTATACCCAATGAAGAAAAGTGGAAAGCTTTTTTCCTAAGATCTGGGACAAGACAATGATACTCACTTTTGCCACTTTTATTTAACATAGTAGTGGAAGTTCTAGCCAGAGCAATTAGGCAAGAGAAAGAAGGATAGGGCATCCAAATTGGAAAGGAGGAAGACAAATTTTCCCTGTTTGCAGATGGCATGATCATTCATATATATAAAAATAGATATGATATGATATTAAAAAATATGAATAATGCCATCTGCAAACAGGGAAAATAATTTGTGTGTTTATTCAATATATATGTATATGTGTCATATATTGACATGTATATATACAGTTTTTAATCCTCTTTAGAGTTCATATATATTTATATTCCATAAATATATATTTCATAGGTAAGAAATACTAGTTTTCATATGTATATATTTATATGAAATATATATGAATATATGTGTGCGTGTGTGTGTGTGTGTATATATATATGTACATATGAAAACTCTACCTCACAAAAAAACTATAGGATTTATTACAGATTTGTTATTGTTTGTTAAATATTTGGTAGAACTCACTAGTGAAGCCATCTGGTTCTAGAATATTGTTTGTGGAGATCTGACTACAAGCTGAATTTTACAAATAGTTATAGGCTATACATTTTTTAACTCTTAGTAGTTTGTCATTCAAAGAATTTTTCCATTTTACCTAATCAGTTTATTTTATTGGCATACATTTAATTACATTAACTCTTTTTATTCATATCTGTAGATTCTGTTGTTATGTTCTTATCTAAATCCAGGTGTTGCTAATAAGTGCCTTCTCGCATCGCTTCTCGGCCTTTTGGCTAAGATCAAGTGAAGTGCCTTCTCTCATATTTTTCTCATTATGACTGGAAACTTCTCTATTGATCAAACAATTAGCTTTTGCTTTTATTTTTTCTTATTAGGGTTTCTCTGGGTTGTGTTTAAATTATTTTGGCTCTTATTCATATTACTTCCTTTCTTCTAATTCATTAATTTAAGACCTGCCGTTTTTTAGTAACATGCTATAAATTTCCCACTAAACATTTTTTTAGTGGCATTCCGTGACTTTGTATTTTCATTTTTAGTGGAAAATGCTAATTTTCTTTGTGAATATTTTTGAGCCCTAAGTTCTTTATTAGTATATCATTTGGTTTACAAGTATATGGAAATTTTTCAGAGACCTTTTGTTAATGGTTTCTAATTTAATTTTACTATCAGAGAACATTATTTGTATGAGTTGAATCTGTTTAAATTCACTTAAACTCTTTTGTCTTAGAATATGGTTCTCACTTTGTAAACGCTCTACGTGTACTTGAATATTCATTCTATTGCTGTTGCATCAAATGTCTTATACATTTAAATTAGGTCAGATTTGTTGAAATCATTATTCAAGTCTTCTATATCTTTAGGTTTTTATTTATTGTGTTATAATAATTGCATATATGTTCAGAATTTGTATGTTTTCTTAATAACCCAACACTTGATTGCTATAAAATCTCAGACAATTTTATTTGCTTCAAAATCTATTTTGTCGAATATTGATGGAGCCATTCCAACTTTCTTTTGATTCGTGTTAACAAGTTTTTTTTCTGCTGGTTAATTCACTTCTAGCCTATTTGTGTCTTTATATTAAAAGTATGTTTCAATGTAGACTGCAATTACTGGGATCTTATTCTTCAATCAGACATTCTCCAGTGATTAATTATATATGATAATTGATGTGGTGAGTTTTAATATGCCAACTATTTGTTTTCTGCTTCTCTGTTTTCTCCTGTTTTTGTGCCTTTTAGGTTATTTTGTTAGTTTTCAATCTCTGCTAACCTAACAATAACTCTAATTTAATGTGGTTGCTTTAGAGTTTACAATATAAATGTTTATCTTAGTAATATGACCTTTAAGTAAGATCATATCAATTCAAATGTAGTTCAAAAATCTTGTAATAATGCACTTCTGTGTCTCAATTCCTAGCCTTTATACTATTGCTGTCATAGCTTTTTATAATATATATATGTTATAAATTCCAGAGTACATTTCTATTTTTGTTTAAACAGTCAGTTATTCTTTAAAGATATTTACCTCATACACCAAAAAAATAAATAATTATCCATGTTGTTACCTTTTTGCGTGTACTTTATTCCATTTTGTGTATCTAGTAAGTTTTTTGCCTGGAAGACTTTAATATTTTTCGAAATTGGTGTTTGCTGGTAATATATACTTTCAGCTTTTTGTATGTCTGTTAATGCTGCTAATTTTGCTTTCTTTTAAAATGATATTTTTGCTGGGTATAGAATTGTAAGTTTTAAGGTGTTATTAATTTTCCCCTCTAAAATGTTGTTCTACAATATTCAGTCTTGTTTCTTTGAAGATTTTTTTTTACTGGATTTCTGCTTCTCAGTCTGAGAAGTGAAAAGATTGAAATGTATCACTCTAATCCTTACAACAAGAAAAAAAAAGATGAAGAAGTAAATTTCAGCAGCTTCTTAGATCCGTAAAAGAATTGAGATTATAGGTCAAGTAAGTGCCCTGAAAACTGTAACAGCCATATATAGAGAAGCACATATTACCAGAGTAGAAACCACTGCAAGAGGCAGTGCTAGCCTTGGATATGAATGCTTAAAGGATAGTTGACTAACTGCTGGTAACGGACTGTGAGCTAGCTCAAGAGATAAAAATTCCCGGAACCCTGACCTTGGGAGCTTCCCCATATATTTTTTGTTTTACCTTCAGGAGCTCCACCAGGTTCTAACATAAAGATGTGAGACGGATCCCTCTCTACTTCCAGAAGAAAAGGAGAAAAGTGGCTAATTTAGAAATAAAACCAAAACAGTTGGTAATCCTTAAAAAGGGCCTGCACTCAAAGGAAACTCTTCTACAGAGCCTAAACAATGTGGGGAATTGAAGTACCCAACACTAGACCTCACTAACCATCAGCATGAGGAAAGAGAAATACCCAACTCTAGCTCCCTCTGCCTTCAATGTGGGAGAAAGGAAATGGTCATCTCCAGCCCTCTCCAGTTTTTCTGTCACTATGGGCTAAAATTTAAAAGATGAGAATCATTTAGAAAGGTCATTGCACTCGGGCAGATAACTATTGTAAGACTGATACCCGGCCGGGCGAGGTGGCTCAAGCCTGTAATCCCAGCACTTTGGGAGGCCGAGACGGGCGAATCACGAGGTCAGGAGATCCAGACCATCCTGGCTAACATGGTGAAACCCCGTCTCTACTAAAAAATACAAAAAAACTAGCTGAGCGAGGTGTCGGGCGCCTGTGGTCCCAGCTACTCGGGAGGCTGAGGCAGGAGAATGGCATGAACCCGGGAGGCGTAGCTTGCAGTGAGCTGAGATCAGGCCCCGCTGCACCCCAGCCTGGGCAACAGAGCAAGACTCCATCTCAAAAAAAAAAAAAAAAAAAAAAAAGAAGACTGATACCCAATCATATAATTATAGAATGTTTCCTCTCCCCCACATTTTTGCCACAACAAAAATAGGATTCCTGTATAATAACGAGAGATTACAGCTGAAAATAATTGCAAGACTCAGTCTCTATTTAAGAAATTCCTATGGAAACACAGAATCAACAGGGCAACAAAAAGGACAGTAGAATACATTTTAGCCTCTGACACTTGCAGATACAGCAAATAGCAAAGTGAACCTATCTCATAGCAGATAAACATAAAGCATCAACTGTAAAGTTCTACTTACCTCAATTCCTTTTAGGCAATATATCATTTCTGGCATTCAGTAAAAATGTACAAGGCATGTTAAAAGGTGAAAAAAAAAAAAAAAAAAAAAAACAGTCTGAAACATAGGGCAAGCATTAAAACCAAAGTGAGACATGAAGGTGATTTTGAAATTATGAGACCAGGAAATTAAAATAAGTATTATATACTAAAGAATCTAACAGAGATTGACTACTAAGAGGTAATCAAAATAAATTGATATAAATTGTAAATACCATAACAGAGATGAAGAATAACTGAGACATCAGACACAGGAAAATAATTGGTAGGCTTGAGCAGACAGTAACAGAAACTTCCCAAAGAATGAAAAATATGAAACACAATACCTAAACACTCTGAAACAATTACAAAAGGTGTACCATATATGAAATGGAAATATAAAAACAACAAGGAAGAGAATAAATATTTGAAGGTGTAGTGGCTGAAAACTTTCCAAAATTATTGACAGACACAAAACCATACGTCAAGGAAGCTCAGAGAATGCTAAGCAGGATAAGTATAAAAATCTGTACCTAGTCATATATTCAAACTGTAGAAAATCTAAGACAAAGAGAAAATCTTTAAAGAGGGCAGGGGTGTGATAAGGTGTAAAAAACCTCATATATAGGGTAACAAGTTTAAAAGTTAACATCAAGCTTCTCTTTAGAAACCATGAAAGTAAGAAGAGAGTGGAGTGAAATGTTCAAAATGTTAAAAGCAAACAAAAACCCCACCTCCTAAAATTCTATAAGCAGCAAAATTATTCTTCAAAAGTCAGAGGAGATAAAGATTTCTCAGATCTACAAAAGCTGAGAGAATGTCACTAGTAAATCTGCCTTGCATGAAATGTTAAAAAGCTCTTCAGAGGGAAAGGAAATGATATAGCTTAGAAATTCAAATCTGAAAAAGGAATGCCATTTGAAAAGAAAAAAAAAAGGTAAAATAAAATCATTTTTTTTTTTTAGTTCTTATTTTGAACATACAGTTCGTTGAATATTTTGTCATCAAGTGAAATATATGACAACAATGTGGTGAGGGACAGAAGGGAAGAATTGGGAATACTCAGCTATAATTTTCCTGAACAACTTTTGACGTAGTATAATGTTATTTGAAAGTAGACTGAGATTAGTTGTAAACGTATATTGCCTGCTTTGAATAAACAACTAAAAAATAAATTATGTAAAATGCTTAATTAAAACCAGAGAATGAAAAATATGGCAGAAAAAAGGAAGACGAACAACAAATACAAAATAGTTACAAATATGGTAGATATTATGCAACTATACCAATAATTTAAATTTAAATGTTCTTGATATATATATAACACATAATAGACCATCAAAATGGATACCAAATATATGCTATCTATAGGAACGTACTTTAATTATAAAGATGCATATAGATTAAAGGTAAAGAGATGAGAATATGCCATGCTAAAATAAATAAAAAGAAATCTAGGGTAGCTACATCAATTTCAGACATAGCATATTTCAGAGCAAGTAAAATGATTAGAGATAAAAAGGAACATTACACATTGATAAAGGGATCATTTATTTACATAGACCATTGTTAATGTGTTTACACGTAACAACAGTGCATCAAAAATGAGTGTTGAAAAACTGATAGAAATAAAAGGAGAAATAGGGAAAGCCACTATTATAGTGGGACAATTTAAGCCTTTACATCAGTAACTGACAGATTCAGCAGGCAGAAAATTTGGAATTACATAGTTCAATTGAACATCAACTAAATCTAATGAAAATTTATAGAATATTTAGTTTTAATTTAATTTTTTAAAGAGACAGTGTCTTACTATTTTTCTCAGGCTGAACTTGAAATCCTGAGCTCAAGTGATCTTCCTGCTTCAGGCTCCTAAGTAACTGAGACTACAGGCATGCACCAGCACACCTGTCTTTATAGAATATTTCATCCAACAATATGGAATACATATTCTTAAGCTTGCATGGAGCATTCACTAAAAGCGAACACATTCTAGACCATAAAATACAGCTTAGCAAATTTAAAATAAAAATCATATAAAGAACATAAGACCATAATGAAATTAAAATAGAAATCTATAACAGATAAAAGCTAGAAAGTTCCAAAGTGTTTTGCTATGTGGATATGTAAAGAATAGACTTCAGAGAAGGGGTGCCCAAGATGGCCGAATAGGAAGAGCTCCAGCCTCCAGCTCCCAGCATGAGTGACACAGAAGATGGGTGATTTCTATATTTTCAACTGGGCTTTGAAGACAGCAGTGGTTCTCCCAGCATGGAGGTTGCGATCTGAGAACAGACAGACTGCCTACTCAAGTGTGTCCCTGACGCCTGAGTAGCCTAACTGGGAGACATCTCCCACTAGGTGCAGACTGACACCTCACACCTCACATAGCTGGGTACACCCCTGAGATGAAGCTTCCAGAGCAAGAATCAGACAGCAACATTTGCTGTTCAGCAATATTCTATCTTCTGCAGCCTCTGCTGCTGATTCCCAGGCAAACAGGGTCTGGAGTGGACCTAAAGCAAACTCCAACAGACCTGCAGCTGAGGATCCTGACTATTAGAAGGGAAACTAACAAACAGAAAGGACACCCACACCAAAACCCCATCAGTATGACACCATCATCAAAGACCAAAGGCAGATAAAGCCACAAAGATGGGGAAAAAGCAGTGCAGAAAAGCTGGAAATTCAAAAAATCAGAGCGCATCTCCCCTCCAAAGGAACGCAGCTCATCACCAGCAACAAAACAAAGCTGGATGGAGAATGACTGTGACGAGCTGAGAGACAAAGGCTTCAGTCGATCAAACTTCTCAGAGCTAAAGGAGGAATTACATAACTAGCACAAAGAAACTAAAAACCTTGAAAAAAGAATGGACGAATGGATAACTAGAATAATCAATGCAGAGAAGAGCTTAAAAGAACTGATAGAGATGAAAACCATGACACGAGTACTATGTGATAAATGCACAAGCTTCAGTAACCAACTCGATCACCTAGAAGAAAGAGTATCAGTGATTGAAGATCAAATGAATGAAATGAAGTGAGAAGTGTAGAGAAAAAAGAGGAAAAAGAAATGAACAAAGCATCCAAGAAATACGGGATTATGTGAAAAGACCAAATCAATGTCTGATTGGTGTGCCTGAAAGTGATGGGGAAAATAGAACCAAGTTGGAAAACACTCTGCAGGATGTCATCCAGGAGAACTTCCCCAACCTAGTAAGGCAGGCCACCATTCAAATTCAGGAAATACAGAGAACATCACAAAGATACTCCTCCAGAAGAGCAACTCCAAGACATATAATTGTCAGATTCACCAAACTTGAAATGAAAGAAAAACTGTTAAGGGTAGCCAGAGAGAAAGGTCGGGTTACCCACAAAGGGAAGCCCATCAGACTAACAGCAGATCTCTCAGCGAAACTCTCCAAGCCAGAAGACAGTGAGGGCCAATATTCAACATTCTTAAAGAAAAGAATTTACAACCCAGAATTTCATATCCAGCCAAACTAAGTTTCATAAGTGAAGGAGAAATAAAATCCTTTGCAGACAAGCAAATGCTGAGAGATTTTGTTACCACCAGGCCTGCCCTACAAGAGATCCTGAAGGAAGTGCTAAACTTGGAAAGGAACAACCAGTACCAGCCATTGCAAAAACATGCCAAAATGTAAAGTCTATCAATGCTAGGCAGAAACTGCATCAACTAACGAGCAAAATAAACAGCTAATATCATAATGACAGGATGAAGTTCACACATAACAATATTAGCCTTAAATGTAAACAGATTAAATGGTCCAATTAAAAGACTCAGACTGGCAAATTGGATAAAGAGTCAAGACCCATCAGGTTGCTGTATTCAGGAGACCCATCTCATGTGCAGAGACACACATAGGCTCAAAATAAAGGGATGGAGGAAGATCTACCAAACAAATGGAATACAAAAAAAAGCAGGGGTTGCAATTCTAGTTTCTGATAAAACAGACTTTAAACCAACAAAGATCAAAAGAGACAAAGAAGGCCATTACATAATGGTAAAGGGATCAATTCAACAAGAAGAGCTAACTATCCTAAATATATATGCACCCAATACAGGAGCACCCAGATTCATAAAGCAAGTCCTTAGAGACTTACAAAGAGACTTAGACTCCATTACAATAATAATGGGAGACTTCAACACCCCACTGTCAACATTAGACAGATCAATGAGACAGAAGGTTAGCAAGGATATCCAGCAATTGAACTCAACTCTGCACCAAGTGGACCTAATAGACATCTACAGAACTCTCCACCCCAAATCAACAGAATATACATTCTTCTCAGCACCACATCACACTTATTCCAAAATTGACCACATAGTTGGAAGTAAAGCACTCCTCAGCAAATGTAAAAGAACAGAAATTATAACAAACTGTCTCTCAGACAACAGTGCAATCAAACTAGAACTCAGGACTAAGAAACTCAAAACCGCTCAACTACATGGAAACTGAACAACCTGCTCCTGAATGACTACTGGGTACATAACAAAATGAAGGCAGAAATCAAAATGTTCTTTAAAACCAATGAGAACAAAGATACAACATACCAGAATCTCTGGGACACATTTAAAGCAGTGTGTAGAGGGAAATTTATAGCACTAAATGCCCACAAGAGAAAGCAGGAAAGATCTACAATTGACACCCTAACATCACAATTAAAAGAACTAGAGACGCAAGAGCAAACACATTCAAAAGCTAGCAGAAGGCAAGAAATAACTAAGATCAGAGCAGAACTGAAGGAGATAGACACATAAAGAACCCTCCAAAAAAATCAATGAATCCAGGAACTGGTTTTTTGCAAAGATCAATAAAATTGACAGACCGCTAGCAAGACTAATAAAGAAGAAAAGAGAGAAGAATCAAATAGACGCAATAAAAAATGATAAAGGGGATATCACCACTGACCCCACAGAAATACAAACTACCATGAGAGAATACTATAAACACCTCTACGCAAATAAACTAGAATATCTAGAAGAAATGGATAATTTCCTGGACACTTACACTCTCTCAAGACTAAACCAGGAAGAAGTTGAATCTCTGAATAGACCAATAGCAGGCTCTAAAATTGAGCCAATAATTAACAGCCTACCAACCAAAAAAAGTCCAGGACCATATGGATTCACAGCCGAATTCTACCAGAGGTACAAGGGGGAGTTGGTACCATTCCTTCTGAAACTATTCCAATCAATAGAAAGAGAAGGAATCCTCCCGAACTCATTTTATGAGCCCAACATCATCCTGACACCAAAGCCTGGCAGAGACACAATAAAAAAATAATTTTACACCAATATCCCTGATGAACATTGATGCAAAAATCCTCAATAAAATACTGGCAAACAGAATCAAGCAGCACATCAAAATGCTTATCCACCATGATCAAGTGGGCTTCATCCCTCGGATGCAAGGCTGGTTCAACATATGCAAATCAATAAACGTAATCCAGCATATAAACAGAAACAAAGACAAAAACCACATAATTATCCCAGTAGATGTAGAAAAGGCCTTTGACAAAATTTAACAGCCCTTCATGCTAAAAACTCTCAATAAATTTGGTATTGATGGAATGTATCTCAAAATAACAAGAACTATTTATGACAAACCCACAGCCAATATCATACTGTATGGGCAAAAACTGGAAGCATTCCCTTTGAAAACTGGCACAAGACAGGGATGCCCTCTCTCATCACTCCTATTCAACATAGTGTTGGAAGTTCTGGCTAGGACAATCAGGCAAGAGAAAGAAATAAAGGGTATTCAGTTAGGAAAAGAAGTCGTCAAATTGTCCCAGTTTGCAGATGACATGATTGTCTATTTAGAAAACCTGATCATCTCCTCCACAAATCTCCTTAAGCTGATAAGCAACTTCAGCAGTCTCAGTGTACAAAATCAATATGCAAAAATCACAAGCATTCTTATACACCAGTAACAGACAAACAGAGAGCCAAATCATGAATGAACTCCCATTCACAATAGTTTCAAAGAGCATAAAATACCTAGGAATCCAACTTACAAGGGATGTAAAGGATCTCTTCAAGGAGAACTACAAACCACTGCTCAGTGAAATAAAAGAAGACACAAATAAATGGAAGAACATACCATGCTCGTGGATAGGAAGAATCAATATTGTGAAAATGGCCATACTGCCCAAGGTAATTTATAGATTCAATGCCATCTCCATCAAGCTACCAATGACTTTCTTCACAGAATTGGAAAAAACTGCTTTAAAGTTCATATGGAACCAAAAAAGACCTCACATTGCCAAGACAATCCTAAGTGAAAAGAACAAAGCTGCAGGCATCACGCTACCTGACTTCAAACTATACTACAAGGCTCCAGTAACCAAAACAGCATGGTACTGGTACCAAAACAGAGATATAGACCAATGGAACAGAACAGAGCCTTCAGAAATAATACCACACATCTACAGCCATCTGATCTTTGACAAATCTGACAAAAACAAGAAATGGGAAAAGGATTCCCTATTTAATAAATGGTGCTGGGAAAATTGGCTAGCCCTAAGTAGAAAGCTGAAACTGGATTCTTTCCTTAGTCCTTATACAAAAATTAATTCAAGATGGATTAGAGACTTAAATGTTAGAACTAAAACCATAAAAACCCTAGAAGAAAACCTAGGTAATACCATTCAGAACATAGGCGTGGGCAAGGACTTCATGTCTAAAACACCAAAAGCAATGGCAACAAAAGCCAAAACTGACAAATGGGATCTGATTAAACTAAAGAGCTTCTGCACAGCAAAAGAAACTACCATCAGAGTGAACAAACAATCTACAGAATGGGAGAAAATGTTTGCAGTCTACACATCTGACAGAGGGCTAATATCCAAAACCTACAAAGAACTCAAACAAATATACAAGAAAACAACAAAGAACCCCATCAAAAAGTGGACAAAGGATATGAACAGACATTTCTCAAAAGAAGACATTCATACAGCCAGCAGACACATGAAAAAATGCTCATCATCACTGGCCATTAGAGAAATGCAAATCAAAACCACAATGAGATACCAACAACAGGTGCTGGAGGAAACAACAGGTGCTGGAGAGGATGTGGAGAAATAGGAACACTTTTACACTGTTGGTGGGAATGTAAACTAGTTCAACCATTGTGGAAGACAGTGTAGTGATTCCTCAAGAATCTAGAACTAGAAATACTATTTGACCCAGCCATCCCATTACTGGGGATATACCCAAAGGATTATAAGTCATGCTGCTATAAAGACTCATGCACACGTGTGTTTATTGTGGCACTATTCACAATAGCAAAGACTTGGAATCAACCCAAATGTACATCAGTGACAGACTGTATTAAGAAAATGTGGTACATATACACCATGGAATACTATGCAGTCATAAAAATGGATGAGTTTGTGTCCTTTGTAGGGACATGGATGCAGCTGGAAACCATCATTCTCAGCAAACTATCACAAGAATAGAAAACCAAACACCGCATGTTCTCACTCATAGGTGGGAATTGAACAATGAGATCACTTGGACACAGGAAGGGGAACATCACACACCGGGTCCTATTGTGGGGAGGGGGGGGGGGATAGCCTTAGGAGATATACTTACTGTAAATGATGAGTTAATGGGTGCAGCACACCAACATGGCACCTATGTACATATGTAACAAACCTGCACGTTGTGCACATGTACCCTAGAACTTAAAATACAATAATAAAAATAAATAAATAATAGATTTCAAAACAATAAATGGGTCAAAGAAGATGTATTAAGAATTTAAAAAATATATGGTGAACAAAATGGCATTAGAAATTTTCAAATTTTGTGTGATATATCAAAAGTAATGCTTAGAGATAATGTATAATAATGTTGAATACATGTAGAAAAAGTGAAAAATCTAAAATCTATGCTTCAATATTAACTTGAAAATGAAAAGGAAATTGAATTCAAAGTTAGCAGAAAAAAGAAATAAAAGAACAAAAAGTAGTGAAATTGTAAGTAGGAAATCAATATAGAAAACCAATTATGCCAAAAGCTAGCTCACAGAAAATATCAATAAAATTGATAACTCTTAAGCCTAGCCAAACAGAAGGAAAAAGACAATGATTATTAATATCACAAATGAAACGGAGCCAACACAGCTGATCCCATGGTTGCTTTAAAAGAATAATAAAGAAATATTAACTCTAAGCCTCGAAATTTGACAAGTTAGATGAAATCAACAAATTCTTTGAAATCAATGACCTACTGAAACTGACACAAGGAGGAAAGTAATTTGAATAGGCCTATGTTTATTAAAGAAATTGAACCCACAATCAGTGACCTTCCAAAACAACAACAAAAAACAACAGGCCAGTTGGTTTCACTGAATTCTATCAAATATTTGCAGAACAATACTAATTATCTACAATTTCTTCCAGAAAAAAAGCAGCAGAGGGAATACTTTGTAACACATTGTATGACTCCAAAGTTACCCTAATATCAAAAGCAAAGAAATATACTAATTGGGAAAATAATTCTAGACAAATATCTTTCACGAATATACATACAAACATCCTCAACAAAATATTAGCAAATTGAATCGAACTAAGTATACATATTTTATATATATAAATAATTATATACTCCAGACAAGTGAGATTTAGTCCAGGTATACAAAGTTGGTTCAACATTCCAAAGTCAATTACTCTAACATATCACATTAATAGGCTACAGAAGAAAAATCACACCGCAATATCAAAAAATGCAGAAAAAGCATTTGACAAATCGAATTACTTGTATGTGATCAGAACTCTCAGCAAATCTGGAATGGAGGGAACTTCATCAGCTTTATAAAGAATATCTATAAAAAGCCCTAGAGCTAACATAGTACCTAATAGTGAGAAACTAAATGTTTATGCCTTATAATAAAAAAAACATAATCTATAGTTTCACCACTCCTATAAAGAGTTGGGCATTCTAGCTAATTCAATAAGACAAGAAAATAAATAAAAGACGCCTGGTGCGGTGGCTCACGCCTGTAATCCCAGCACTTTGGGAGGCTGAGGCAGGTGGAGTACAAGGTCAGGAGATTGAGACCATCCTGGCTAACATGGTGAAACCCCCTCTCTACTAAAAATACAAAAAAATTAGCCAGGCGCAGTGACGGACAGCTGTAGTCCCAGCTACTCCTGAGGCTGAGGCAGGAGAATGGTTTGAACCCGGGAGGCGGAGCTTGCAGAGAGCCTAGATCCCGCCACTGCACTCCAGCCTGGGCGACAGAGCCAGACTCAAGACAAAGATGGAAGGTAGAGAAGGAAGAAAGAAAAAGAAAGAGTCTTTTTCACATATGTACGTAGAAAATCACAAATAATTGACACTGAAAAATCTGGAGCTAAAAAAAAAAAAAAAAAAAAAAAAAAGATACAGAAGTTAGAGAATACAAAGTTAATATACAAAAGTCAATTGATTTCTTACATGGCAATAATAAACAACTTGAATTTGGAATTAAAAACAAAACAGTGTTCACATTAACAACAAAAAATGAAATATTCCCATATCACTTAAAAATGTATATGCTATATGAGGAAAACTATAAAACTATGGTGAAAGAAATCAAGATTTTTATAGAAATGGACAGTTATTCCATATTCTTGGATAGAAAGAGTATATTAAGATGATAGTTCTTCCCAGCTTGATTTACACATTTAACACAATCCCAATAAAAATCTCAGCAATTTAGTTTATGGATATCAACAAACTGATTCTAAAGTATACATGAAAAGATAAGACATAGCAAAGCCGAGGAAGCAGTATTGACTACATGACTTCAAGACTTTCTATAAATCTACGGTGATCAAGATAGTATGTCAATCATGAAATAGACAAATACATAAATGGAACAGAATAGAGAGCCCAGAAATAGACCTACACATATATAGTCAACTGATTTTTGACAAAGGCAATTATATGGAGAAAAAAATAGTCATTTTAACAAATGTGGAAACAAGTGAAAATCCGTATTCTCTGTGTGCAGGGTGTGTGTGTGTGTGGGGAGAGAGAGAGAGAGAAAACCTTCCATAAAAGAAAATTAACTCAAAATGAACCATAGATCTAACTTTAAAATTCAAACTGTTCAATCTCTAGAAGATAGGAAGAAATCTAGCTGACATTAAGTTGGACAATGACTTTTTAGATGCAACACCCAAAATATAATTTATCAGAAAAAAATGATGTTATAGTTCATTAAAATTAAAAAGTTCCACTTTTCAAAAAAACAGATGAAAGTAAAAAGAATTGCAACAGACAGAGAAAATTTTTCAAATAACATATCTGATAACTGGTATTAGTAATAAGGGCTCTTAATACTTAAGAAAACAAACAATAAACAAATGGGCAATAGATCTGAACAGACACCTCTAAGGAAGATATACACATAGAAAGCAAGCACAGAAAATGATGCTCAGCATTGTATGTCAATAGGGAATTGTGAATTAAGACATCATGGAGCTACTACTACACACCTATCAAATGGTTAAAATATAACACTGACAACACCAAATGCTGGCAAGGATGTGAAGCAACACATGTATTGCTGGTTGAAATGAAAAATGATACAGTCAATTTGGAAGACTATTTGGCATTTTCTTACAAAGCTAATCCTGGGTTTACCATATGATCCCGCAATCACACCCCAGATGTTTACCCAAATGAGTTAAAAACATATATCCACACAAAAACCTACACACAAATGTTTATAGCAGCTTTGTTCAGAACGTTCAAAAGGGAATGAATACGTAAATTGTGGTACATCTATACTTAGGAGTTTCTCATCATCAACAAAAGAGCTATCAAGGAGGGAATTTAAATGCATGTTGCTTAGTCAAAGAATCAAATATGAAAAGTAACATACTGAATAATTACACTACATGACATTTTGAAAGATAAAAGTGAAAAGATCAGTGGTTTCCAGTGGTTCATGACAAGGGAAGTAGGAATGAACACATGGAACAGAGCATTTTTAGAGCAATAAAACAATGCTGTACCATACTCTAATGGTGAACACGTAACATTGTGCCTTTCTGAAAAACACAGAATACAACAAATGAGCTCTAATGTAAACCATGTAATTAATAATAAATCAATTTTGGTACATTACTTATACTATATTGCAAGATGTTAATAATAGAGAAACTGGGTGTATCTTTGTGGAGGGGGTTGTTTATGACAACACTATACTTTTTGCACAATTTTTCTGTAAACATAAAACTGATGGCTCATGCTTGTAATCCCAGCACTTTGGGAGACTGAGGCGGGTGGATCACGAGTTCGGGAGTTTGAGACCAGCCTGGCCAACATAGTGAAACCCCGTCTCTACTAAAGATACAAAAAATTAACCGGGTATGGAAGGTGGGCGCCTGTAGCCCCAGCTACCTGGGAGGCTGAGGCAGGAGAATCACTGGAATTCGGGATATTAAAAACTTAAAAAAATGTTATCAGAATAAATGAATTGATATAACAGATGGGGTTTTTATTTTATGTTATGGAAATAAACATTTTATTATGAATTTTAAAAACTGCCTATACAGTTTCATACATGAATCAATTATCTTAGAATGAATTTATGACTTTGCTTATGTAGTCTGAAGGATAAAGCACGTGGAAGAAGAATGAGAGTACCTATCATTCAGAATGTTATGCCACCTTACTCGCCACTACCCTGCTTCGGTTTCTAAATCCTCATAAATTTCATTTGCTGTATTTCATATATCTAATAGCTGATGATCATCTAACCATCATCCCTCTCTGTTTCCACTAGGAGTTCCATTATAATAGTTAAATAATGAAATATTAGAACAGGTTTTAGCAATATGATGATAAAATGGTACTTGGAATTAGAATCTGATTTTTCAAAAAAATTTTTTTTTATTATTATACTTTAAGTTATAGGGTACATGTGCATAACGTGCAGGTTTGTTACATATGTATACATGTGCCATGTTGGTGTGCTGCACCCATCAACTCGTCAGCACCCATCAATTCATCATTTATATCAGGTATAACTCCCCAATGCAATCCCTCCCCCCTCCCCCCTCCCCATGATAGGCCCCAGTGTGTGATGTTCCCCTTCCCGAGTCCAAGTGAGCTCATTGTTCAGTTCCCACCTATGAGTGAGAACATGCGGTGTTTGGTTTTCTCTTCTTGTGATAGTTTGCTAAGAATGATGGTTTCCAGCTGCATCCATGTCCCTACAAAGGACGCAAACTCATCCTTTTTTATGGCTGCATAGTATTCCATGGTGTATATGTGCCACATTTTCTTAATCCAGTCTGTCACTGATGGACATTTGGGTTGATTCCAAGTCTTTGCTATTGTGAATAGTGCCGCAATAAACATACGTGTGCATGCGTCTTTGTAGTAGCATAATTTATAATCCTTTGGGTATATACCCAGTAGTGGGATGGCTGGGTCATATGGTACATCTAGTTCTAGATCCTTGAGGAATTGCCATACTGTTTTCCATAATGGTTGAACTAGTTTACAATCCCACCAACAGTGTAAAAGTGTTCCTATTTCTCCACATCCTCTCCAACACCTATTGTTTCCTGATTTTTTAATGATTGCCATTCTAACTGGTGTGAGATGGTATCTCATTGTGGTTTTGATTTGCATTTCTCTGATGGCCAGTGATGATGAGCATTTTTTCATGTGTCTGTTGGCTGTATGAATGTCTTCTTTTGAGAAATGTCTGTTCATATCCTTTCCCCACTTTTGGATGGGGTTGTTTGTTTTTTTCTTGTATATTTGTTTGAGTTCTTTGTAGATTCTGGAAATGAGCCCTTTGTCAGATGAGTAGATTGCAAAAATTTTCTCCCATTCTGTAGGTTGCCTGTTCACTCTGATGGTAGTTTCTTTTGCTGTGCAGAAGCTCTTTAGTTTAATGAGATCCCATTTGTCAATTTTGGCTTTTGCTGCCGTTGCTTTTGGTGTTTTAGACATGAAGTCCTTGCCCGTGCCTATGTCCTGAATGGTACTACCTAGATTTTCTTCTAGGGTTTTTATGGTATTAGGTCTAACATTTAAGTCTCTAATCCATCTTGAATTAATCTTCGTATAAGGAGTAAGGAAAGGATCCAGTTTCAGCTTTCTACTTATGGCTAGCCAATTTTCCCAGCACCATTTATTAAATAGGGAATCCTTTCCCCATTTCTTGTTTTTCTCAGGTTTGTCAAATATCAGATGGTTGTAGATGTGTGGCATTATTTCTGAAGGCTCCGTTCTGTTCCATTGGTCTATATCTCTGTTTTGGTACCAGTACCATGCTGTTTTGGTTACTGTAGCCTTGTAGTATAGTTTGAAGTCAGGTAGCGTGACGCCTCCGGCTTTGTCCTTTTGACTTAGGATTGTCTTGGCAATACGGGCTCTTTTTTGGTTCCATATGAACTTTAAAGCAGTTTTTTCCAATTCGGTGAAGAAACTCATTGGTAGCTTGATGGGGATGGCATTGAATCTATAAATTACCTTGGGCAGTATGGCCATTTTCACAATATTGATTCTGCCTATCCATGAGCATGGTATGTTCTTCCATTTGTTTGTGTCCTCTTTGATTTCACTGAGCAGTG
>NC_045448.1:82518361-82676529 GCF_002776525.5 Piliocolobus tephrosceles | reverse complement strand
GAGAGACAGTTTGTTATAATTTCTGTTCTTTTACATTTGCTGAGGAGTGCTTTACTTCCAATTATGTGGTCAATTTTGGAATAAGTGTGATGTGGTGCTGAGAAGAATGTATATTCTGTTGACTTGGGGTGGAGAGTTCTATAGATGTCTATTAGGTCCGCTTGGTGCAGAGATGAGTTCAATTCCTGGATATCCTTGTTAACTTTCTGTCTCGTTGATCTGTCTAATGTTGACAGTGGAGTGTTGAAGTCTCCCATTATTATTGTATGGGAGTCTAAGTCTCTTTGTAAGTCTCTAAGGACTTGCTTTATGAATCTGGGTGCTGCTGTATTGGGTGCATATATATTTAGGATAGTTAGCTCTTCCTGTTGAATTGATCCCTTTACCATTATGTAATGGCCTTCTTTGTCTCTTTTGATCTTTGATGGTTTAAAGTCTGTTTTATCAGAGACTAGGATTGCAACCCCTGCTTTTTTTTGTTCTCCATTTGCTTGGTAGATCTTCCTCCATCCTTTTATTTTGAGCCTATGTATGTCTCTGCATGTGAGATGGGTCTCCTGAAGACAGCAGACTGATGGGTCTTGACTCTTTATCCAGTTTGCCAGTCTGTGTCTTTTAATTGGAGCATTTAGTCCATTTACATTTAAGGTTAATATTGTTATGTGTAAACTTGATCCTGCCATTATGCTATTAACTGGTTATTTTGCTCATTAGTTGATGCAGTTTCTTCCTAGGCTCGATGGTCTTTACATTTTGGCATGTTTTTGCAATGGCTGGTACCGGTTGTTCCTTTCCATGTTTAGGGCTTCCTTCAGGGTCTCTTGTAAGGCAGGCCTGGTGGTGACAAAATCTCTAAGCATTTGCTTATCTGTAAAGAATTTTATTTCTCCTTCACTTATGAAACTTAGTTTGGCTGGATATGAAATTCTGGGTTTAAAATTCTTTTCTTTAAGAACTTTGAATATTGGCCCCCACTCTCTTCTGGCTTGTAGAGTTTCTTCCAAGAGATCTGCTGTCAGTCTGATGGGCTTCCCTTTGTGGGTAACCCGACCTTTCTCTCTGGCTGCCCTTAAGATTTTTTCCTTCATTTCAACTTTGGTGAATCTGGCAATTATGTGTCTTGGAGTTGCTCTTCTGGAGGAGTATCTTTGTGGCATTCTCTGTATTTCCTGAATTTGAATGTTGGCCTGCCCTACTAGGTTGGGGAAGTTCTCCTGGATGATATCCTGTAGAGTGTTTTCCAATTTGGTTCCATTTTCCCCCTCACTTTCAGGCACCCCAATCAGACATAGATTTGGTCTTTTTACATAATCCCATACTTCTTGCAGGCTTTGTTCATTTCTTTTTCTTCTTTTTTCTTTTGGTTTCTCTTCTCGCTTCATTTCATTCATTTGATCCTCCATCGCTGATACTCTTTCTTCCAGTTGATCGAGTCGGTTACTGAAGCTTGTGCATTTGTCACGTATTTCTCGTGTCATGGTTTTCATCTCTGTCATTTCGTTTATGACCTTCTCTGCATTAATTAGTCTAGCTGTCAATTCTTCCACTCTTTTTTCAAGATTTTTAGTTTCTTTGTGCTGGGTACGTAATTCCTCCTTTAGCTCTGAGAGGTTTGATGGACTGAAGCCTTCTTCTCTCATCTCATCAAAATCATTCTCTGACCAGCTTTGATCCGTTGCTGGCGATGGGCTGTGCTCCTTTGCAGGAGGAGATGCGCTCTTATTTTTTGAATTTCCAGCTTTTCTGCCCTGCTTTTTCCCATCCTTGTGGTTTTATCTGTCTCTGGTCTTTGATGATGGTGACGTACTGATGGGGTTTTGGTATAGGTGTCCTTCCTGTTTGATAGTTTTCCTTCTGACAGTCAGGACCCTCAGCTATAGGTCTGTTGGAGATTGCTTGAGGTCCACTCCAGACCCTGTTTGCCTGGGTATCAGCAGCAGAGGTTGCAGAAGATAGAATATTGCTGAACAGCGAGTGCACCTGTCTGATTCTTGCTTTGGAAGCTTCCTCTCAGGGGTGTACTCCACCCTGTGAGGTGTGGGGTGTCAGACTGCCCCTAGTGGGGGATGTCTCCCAGTTAGGCTACTCAGGGGTCAGGGACCCACTTGAGCAGGCAGACTGCCCCTTCTCAGATGTCAACCTCCGTGTTGGGAGATCCACTGCTCTCTTCAAAGCTGTCAGACAGAGTCATTCGCGTCTGCACATGCTTCTGCTCCTTTAGCTGAGCCCTGTCCCCAGAGGCGTAGTCTACAGAGACAGGCAGGTTTCCTTGAGCTGCTGTGAGCTCCACCCAGTTCGAGCTTCCCAGTGGCTTTATTTACCTACTTAAGCCTCAGCAATGGCGGGCACCCCTCCCCCAGCCTCGCTGCTGCCTTGCAGTTAGATTGCCGCAGACTGCTGTGTTAGCGAGGAGGGAGGCTCCGTGGGCGTGGGACCCTCCCGGCCAGGTGTGGGATATATTCTCCGGTGTGCCGGTGTTACAGCGCAATATTGGGGTGGGAGTTACCCGATTTTCCAGGTGTTGTGTGTCTCAGTTCCCCTGGCTAGGAAAAGGGACTCCCTTCCCCCTCGCACTTCCCAGGTGAGGCGATGCCTCGCCCTGCTTCAGCTCTCGCTGGTCAGGCTGCAGCAGCTGACCCACACGGATTGTCCGGCCCTCCCGAGTGAGATGACCCCAGTACCTCAGTTGAAAATGCAGAAATCACCGGTCTTCTGTGTCGCTCCCTCTGGGAGATGGAGACTGGAGCTGTTCCTATTCGGCCATCTTGCTCCGCCCCCCCCCGATTTTTTAAAATTTCTACTTTATTTGGCATTCTAAGTATGCTTTCCCTCTAAACTACTTCAGGAATTTAAAATTTTAAATTCTATAAGAATAAACAAAATGTTATAAATTATCTGTTCAACAGTTAGTAACAAGATACGAAAAGAAAAATACTTGATATTGATTTACCTCTTCCAGTAAGAAAATATATATTCTAATATAATTCTAATGCATTACTTACTAAGTCTTGAGATATGGTGATGTGACTTATTATTCCCTTGAAGGGTCTCAGAGTCTAAATTTTATGATTGTAAAAGTGGTCTGGCATGTTTGCTGCTTTGTATATGTATTAAACTTGTTAGAAGTGGTCCTTAATGCAGATTAATCCCTCTTGGGCCTTATTCTGGTAATAGAAGTAGCTGCTGGTTGACATTGCATATGTGCATACAAATGGATTACTCAGTAGACAGGTAACTAACCGAGAGTTCAGAGCATTTGGTATTGAATGTAGTGCTGTATTAAAAGAAATATATTGTAACTCTGTATGGTTATGCACTGAATATATGTAATTAAAATAATTACTGTGTCTTGAGTCCTAACTATATTAGGTATTTTACTCACACTTGACATGTATTATCATACTTAATATTCATGAAAATGCCATGGGGTAAATATCACTATCAGCATTTTGTGAATTAGAACTCTAAGGCTTATTTAGATTGCCCAAAAGTCCCACAGAGAGTAAGTAATAAGCAGCTGAGCAAGAATTTGAGCACAGTTTATTTGAGTCAATTATTCATGTTCACAACTATTATATGCTGTTAGAGCAAAATCTATTTTGAAGAGGAATATTGAAAATAAGCACACATGCAGCATATTTTCACAATGCTGTATAATAAAAAACTTCCCCAAATATCTTGATATGCAGTAATCATTTCACTCATGTGTCTGTAGGTAAGCTGGGGTATGGCTGATTTAAGCCTCTACTGTACTAGGTTCCAAGCTGCATGGTAGATCAAGCTCTGCTTTATGTAACTCTCAATTAGACAAGACTATTTGAAACATGTTCTTATGGCAAAATGCAGGAGCTTAGAAAAGTAAACACAGCTGCACAGCCATTTTAAGCAAGCTCTACATTTCACTGGCTAAAGTATGTTACTGGCAAAACCCAATATCACTGACAAAGGAAAGTACCATTGTGGTCAATATTTGCTAGATCATAATAGAGTTAGCACACATGTGTGCACACAAATATCACCATCACCCAATCCCATAGGCATATATTGTATATGAGTGTCTTCTTCCTTTCTTATCAAAGGTTTATATTATCATTTAACTAAATCCACTGAATCTTCCACTGTTTCTCTGGTTTTTAGTTGGGTTCATTGAGTATGAGATTCCGGTTCCAGCAAGCATCATATTTGTAACAATTCAAAGAGAGAATTCTTGCTGCTTGCTGGACTTAACTGCACAACTATATTTTTGAAGGAGAAACAACTTGTTATCACTGTTCAATGACTTATAATTTGGGGAAAAAAAAAGTAATGGGGTGAAGATAGATTCACACTCAAGTCTGAATTATCAGAGATATAGGCCAAAAAAATTTTGGCAATTAGCAAACCTGGCTGTTTATAGCACAGTTCACAAGCATTAATACATTTGCTAATCTAGCAGAGTCTATGGAGTTTGGCAACTTGATCTTTTCTACCTTTATGACTTCAGGACGTAAGTCTTATTGTTACATACTAAGAGAAATATAGGTATTGATAGGTATGGGGTTATTCAAACTAAGAGACAAAGGTGGTGCTGTCTCAGTTTAAAGCTTTTTGAATTGATTTTAATATGTCATGCTTCTGTGTGTCTGTGACTCCAAAATTCAGGAGAGGAAGTATAATTTGAGAGTACATGTTCAGGGTCGCAGCGTGATGAGCAATCCTCTTGCAGTGAGACAAATATTTGCTTCATAAAATCACTGAATGGTTTTAAAAGTCACATGGCAAACAGATTTGTCTTATGCAAGTGAGAATCAATTTAGAAAAGCTGCCCGTGCCTTCTCCACTACCACATGTTCAGCCTTACAAACTTATTTCTTAGTACTCAAAACAAACATTTTGGAAGATTCTGAGATTATTTGACACATTCTCCTCATTTTGCATTGCCATCTGGATGCAGAATCCAAAGAAGTACCATTTTGTCAAGAAAGCTATTCCTGGGAAACAGAAAGCTGAAGTTGAATTGAAGAATGCTCTGGTTTTAATGCTTAGTCTGACTTCATCAGAATTCCAGCCGGAATTCTTTTCAGAAACCTCAGAATTCAGTCCAAGCTTAGTCATTTTTCAGCCACATGCTAGGGTAGAGATTCAATTCACGATTTTTTTCTTTTGTTATTCAAGGCAAGGAAGTTACTAAGGACTCTTGCCCTGTGTCACTGTTCAGAGGGACTCTGCAAAACTATAAGAAGAACATATGAAAACAGATAACGCTGAAGTGAGATTATTATATTGGCGAAGAGAGAGGACAGATTTTTGCTTAGAAAAGACTAAAAACTTGTTACTAACCGTTCTGAGAAGGATTAAAAAAATCAAAGTTGATATAGTTATGAAGGAGATGAAAAGTATGGACACAGCATCATCAAGTTCTGGAAGATGTGTTAGGGAGTCAGAGAGAAGCATGGCTACCCATACTTAAAGAACGTAGATTTGATCTAATTATATGTCCTATCAACCAATAGTTGCATACCTAAAATGGATCATAAAGGCAATTTAGGCTGACACTAAAAATTTTTAAGAATAAGAATGACTGTCATTGGTTTGTATCTCCCCTATAAATTCTATTGAACATATTTTTCCTCAAGTCGAAGCTACACAATTCAGTACTCATTTTCCATTGTCCTGTACCTACCTACACAAACGCACTTGCATCTCTTAAGAAGTGTCAGGTAGTGGTGCCCTAAAATTTCTATTGTGGTTAAATATTATTCCTTAGTCTTTTTCCAACTGGTATAATGATACATTTATCACAGGTATCTGAAACGCAAAAATCCCAATGAAAAACTGACTTCTGTCCTTTATAAAAACTTGTACAGTCTCTAACCACCTTTAGCCTCCACCCAAGTCCTATCCCCAATGCTAAAGGTGTAGAACACTCTCTCTCACGCACGCGTGCCCACACGTACAACTACACACACGCGCAGCTTAAGTGAGAATTAAATTATTGGAAAAGAGTGCTTTGCTTTCTCTTTCTTGGGTAATTCATGTTCAAAATATCATTTTGTAGCTAGATCCTGTTTGTCTTTTTGTTTCCATGCTGCCCATTGTTTTCACCCATTAAAATCAACCAAATTCATCTCCGATTAATGTTTCCTTAATTGGGAGTCCCACAATAGGATTCCAGTCTCCAGATAAGAGCCTTTAATCATTCCAATTATACCTACTGGGAAACTCCTTCCTTCAAAACTATTCCTGCCATCACCATCTTCACAGCTGCAAAATGGGACTTTTCCTCTCTCTGATGCTTTGGAAACAGTATTTCAGATATTACAAATCCTGAAGATTTAGGCACAGCTGGTTTACACTAAGCTCAATGTAAAGTCCGTATCTAAGTATTTTTATTTCTGCCAAAGGGATAATGAAACGGAAAAGGTTCTCTTGTCCCCCTCCCAGGGCATGTGATGGGGGTGTGGCTGGCTTCTTCAGTGCCCTGCTGCTCAAACCTCTAGGGGAGCATATAGACGGGCAAGCTGTGGGGCTTCAAGCCCACAGTAGTATATAGGAGTGAATATTTACAGCTGAAGCCCCAGTGGCCATGTGTTACATGGTGCTCTTTTATTTTGTCATCTATAGACGGCTTGTGTTAACCAGCTCAGACCCTCTACCTTGTCACAAGGACAGAGGGCTTTCTGTATCCCAGGTTCTTGCCTTGGTATACTGGAAAAATTGGATCTCACGCAGGCTTGGAGAATGAGTGCAAAGTTTTATTGAATGGAAGTAGCTCTCAGCTGATGGGGGAGCCAGAAGGGAGATGGCTTTTCCCTAGAGTTGGGCCCTTGGGCATCTCCGGCTCTCCTCAGACTGCTCTGGCCAAACTCCACCTCCTTCCACTAATGAATGACCTGTTGGCATGACGGTGTCTGTCTGTGGGCTATTCTGTAGGCATGCTCACCTCGACATTCTCTTGACGTCCAGCCACTGTCTTCTTCCACTGATGTGTTCCTCTCACCATACAGTAGCTTCTGTCTCTGCCTTGCTAGGGTCTTGGATTTTTATAGACCCAGGATGGGGGTATGGCAGGACAGGGTAGTCTTGGAAAATGCAACATCTGGGCTCGAAGGGAGAAGTGCCTGTCTTCACCTAGGGCCATGGGGGTAGAGCCCTAGCCAGGGACCACACCCTCCTCTACCCAGAACTTTCTTTCCCCTCTTCTGTATCATTTAAAGAAACCACACGCTCTCTTCCCAGCACTCCTGTATCAATGACCTCGCCTTTACTTAACATACACAAGTAAGCTACAAAAGTTACATACAGTGACTTATTGAGCCATTAAATGCTTCCTTCCCATGGAATGAGGTCCCTCTTTGTGGTGTTTCCTGTCAAGGCTTTTTCTTTTTTACTCCAGATACCACTGGAAGCAATGGGATTGATAGAATGGAAGTAGTAGCAAATAGCCCCCTGAAATTTGAAGGAAAGAACCTGGAGTACCTCCTTTCGTGCTATGGAACCTAAGGAAAGACAGTTTACAACCTCTTGCATTTAAAGAGGATCGTAATACCTGATTTTATTAATTTATTTTTTGTTTCAATAGGTTTTGGGGGAACAGGTGGTGTTTGGCTACACGAATAAGTTATTTAGTGGTGATTTCTGAGATTCTGCTGCACCCCTCACCCAAGCAGTGTACACTGTACACAATGTGTAGTCTTTTCTCTCACCCCCTCCCATCCTTTCCCCCAAGTCTCCAAAGTCCGTTTATCATTGTGATTCTAATGTACAACTTGCTTTTACAATGAACTAACCTGTGTAAAAGCTTACTGTTGTAAAGTTTCATTAAGAAAGTTTCATATATTAAATGTAAGATAAATGATTTTGTTTTAAAATTCACCCCTTTTTAATTGTAGCTTTCATAGCAGTGTAAACGCAGTCTTAACATGAATTAGAAAATCTGAATTACAGCTCTGCAAAGATTATTAAAATCATTGTTTCCATTTGCTTCTCTCTAGGCCTCATTGTAGCATGAGGAATCCCACCTGCCTCATTCTCTCCTACTTGAACAGATGGATCGTAAAATTGTGGGCTCACCAAGGAAAATTTAGTCTCATTCCATTACATCTGATGGCCATGGGAGAGATACAAAATAGACACTCTCCAATTCATGTACTTATAGCCATCCAAGAGAATGGTTCCATAGGCCTTGCTGGCCAGCAGGGTTTATCCTTGGCTTTCTCCCAGTAATTATAGTAATTGCTGACCATCAGATATTATACATTTGTGGGCACTAAGAAGTGTAGGGTGCAAAAAGGAGGTAGATTTCCGATATAGAAACTGTAAGGAACATTTTTTTAAGTCTTAGTTTGGAAAAATGGTCACTCTCAGACATTAGGCATACTCATTGCTCCAGGGATTTCATGTTTTACAATTTAAGAAACATCATGCACATATGAAAATACATATTTGCAAATATGGAAAACTGATTGTGATGCAAAATGATTTGAAATAAAAAATATATCAATGAAGGCAGGATTAATAAACTATGGTATGTATATACAATGAAACACCTAGAGGTCCATTAAAAATGAGTACAAGTGAAGTTATTGGCCTATAAATTTTTCCATGAAATATATTTGACTGAAAAAGCACATTGCATAATTTGTTATGATCCAACTAATATAAAAGTCTAACTCATATGTAGATATCTAAAACTCACCAAAATATTAATGATAAAAAATTTTAATGACTTGATCTACTTTCTGTAGTTTTCAGTATATTTACATTATTTAAAATGAGTATATGTCATATTTACCAAAAATGATAAACATCATTTTAACATCATGCCAAACTGCATATGTCTAAATGAAGAAAACAGACATAGCCCATTCATTCAACATGTTTATGTGCCTGATATGTCATAAAGGCCATTTTCTCTTTTTTACCTCTCAAATCTGTCAAGGAACAATGCAGGAGAATAAGATAATGGTGAACGTGTGAAACAGGATAAACAATAAACTATTGGAAATATCACATACATAGATATTATGGAAATATTGAGTTGCTTTAAAGTTTCTAAAATCTTAGTTTGCTACCACTTGCTAACTGGTAACACATACGGTATAGTTCAGCACATGTCTGTAGACTACACTTTTGAGTATCACCATTCTAGAAAATGGAGTAGTTATAAGAGTTAAAGCTTGATATTTTTTAAAGGACATCTAGTTAAAATGCTGAGGTTAAAAAAATCTTAGTGGCTTTACACTAATAAAGCCTTACTGAATCATTCAAGGCTGTGATCCTCTGTCTTATAGCTTAAACCACTTTGGATACTTGGCCTCCTCGTCATGACACAGGAAAAAAGATACGAAGGAATAGTAGTCTCTGCCTCTTACAGTAAGGAATGCAAATCATTGTTGTTAGTGCATTAACCAGAATTGATTATATGATTCCAATCCAAGTACAATTGAAAGTGAGAAACATAGGAAAGAATATGGCTATTTGGTGATCACTAAATTTATGGAGGAGTCATTAAGTTACCTGACATGATCAAGATCAGAAAGCTGATGAAGGTATTGAGATTAAAACTTGAATTTTTTAAATTCAAAATTTAGTATATATTTGTATCCATCAGGATGTATTAGGTTATGCTGAATTGAGAAACTGACCCTTAAATCTCAGGAACTTAATACATAAAGATGTATGGTATGCTCCATTTTGCAACTGGGTCATCTTGGTTTGGTTTTTCCACGATGACAAAGGCAAGAGAGGAGAGTGCCTGGAGAAGTTATACCCATCTTCTATATTTTGTCTTAGATGTGATACTTGCCACTGTCTCTCAGAGGTAATTGGCAAGACCTGGTCACACAGACTTACAACTTCAGGGGCTGGGCATTGAGGAAAAGCACATGTATGTCTAATGAACAGTATATGGATACACGTACACTGAATAATGTTCAACTAAAACTGGCTCTCAATAATTACAGTTTGGATATTTCTACCTTGTCAGGTGCAGCTATATAGAATGGATGGATGAAATTTGTAAATCTTCTACTTTATCCCTTATATTTGATTCCTGAAACTAGGTGACTGTCAACCAACAGCCAATCAACCATTTTCCCCAAATTGTTCAATCCTGTAGAAAAAAAATAAAATCAGTCAAAACTATTAGGTTATTTAAAAGACAGACAAATGTGTCCATCTAAAATCTATATAGATATCTTTATATTTCCATAGGTTTCTGGGGAACAAGTGGTGTTTGGTTACATGAAAAAGTTCTTTAGTGGCGATTCTTTTCTGAGATTTTGGTGCAGACATCACCTGAGCAGTATACATTCTACCCAATTTGTATTTGTAGTCTTTCATCCCTCACCTCCCTCCAACTTTACACACAGGGCCCAAAAGTCCACTGTATCATTTTTATCCATTTGCATCCTCATAACTTAGTTCCCACTTATGAGTGAGAACATACAATATTTGGTTTTCCATTCCTGAGTCACTTTACCCATAATAATGGTCTCCAATTCCATCCAGATTGTTGCAAATGCCATTATTTTGTTCCTTTGTATTGCTGAATGGTCTTCTATTGTGCATATATTCCAAAATGTCTATCTACTCATCGATTGATGGGAATTTTGGGTGGTTCCATATTTTTGCAGTTGCGGATTGTGCTGCTAAGAACATGCATGTGCAAGTATCTTTTTCATTTAACAAATTCTTTTCCTCATGGTAAATTCCCAGTAGTGGGATTGCTGGATCAAAAGGTAGTTCTACTTTCAGTTCTTTAAGGAATCTCCACACTGTTTTCCTTGGTGGTTGTACTAGTTTACATCCCCACCAGCAATGTAAAAGTGTTCCCTTTTCAGGAACGCCCACCAACATCTTTTTTTAATTTTTTTTTTTTTTTTTATCATGGCCATTCTTGCAGGAGTAAGGTGGTATTGTATTGTGGTTTTGATTTGCATTTCTCTGATCATTAGTGATGTTGATCATTTCTTCATATGTTTGTTGATCATTTGGATATCTTTTAAGAATTGTCTAGTAATGTCCTTAGCCCATATTTTGATGGCATTATTTTATTCTTGCTAATTTGTGTAAGTTCCTTGCAGATTGTGGATATTAGTCTTTGTCAAATGTATAGATTGTGAAGATGTTCTCCTGCTCTGTGATTTTTCTGTTTACTCTGCTGATTGTTTCTTTTGCTGTGCATGAGCTTTTAAAATTAAACCCCACCTATTTATCATTATTATTGTTGCATTTGCTTTTGGGTTCTTGGTCATGAAGTCTTTGCCTAAGCCAGTGCCTAGAAGGGTTTTTCTGATGCTATCTTCAAGAATTTTTGTGGCTTCAAGTATTTAAGTCTTTGATTCATCTTGAGTTGATTTTTGTATAAGGTGAGAAATGAGGATCCAGTTTCATTCTTCTTCATATGACTTACCAATTATCTCAGCATAATTTGCTGAATAGGGTATCCTTTCACCACTTATGTTTTTGTTTGCTTTATCAAAGATCAAGTGGCTGTATTTGATTTTATTTCTGGGTTCTGTAT
Source organism: Piliocolobus tephrosceles (assembly GCF_002776525.5). NCBI lineage: Eukaryota > Metazoa > Chordata > Mammalia > Primates > Cercopithecidae > Piliocolobus > Piliocolobus tephrosceles. The sequence continues at coordinate 82,665,023 of NC_045448.1, read as the reverse complement.
TCTGTTCCATTTGTCTATGTGCCTATTTTTATACCAGTACCAGGCTGTTTTGGTGACTATGGCCTTACAGTATAGTTTGAAGTCAGATAATGTGATGCCTCCAGATTTGTTCTGTTTGCTTAAGTCTTGCTTTCCCTATGCAGGATCTTTTTTGGTTCCATATGAATTTTAGGATTGTCTTTTCTAGTTCTGTGAAGAATAATGGTAGTATTTTGATGAGAATTGCAATGAATTTGTAGATTGTTTTGGGCAGTATGGTCATTTTCACCACATTGATTCTACCCAACCATGAGCATGGGATGTGTTTCCATTTGTTTGTGTCGTCTATGATTTATTTCAGTAGTGTTTTGTAACTTTTCTTGTATGGGTCTTTCACGTCCTTGGTAAGGTATATTTCTAAGTATTTTGTATTTTGGCAGTTATTGTAAAATGGGTTGAGATTTTTATTTTTCAGCTTGGTTGCTTTTGGTTTCTAGCAGAGTTACTGATTTGTGTGCATTAATTTTGTATCCTGAAACTTTGCTGAATTCATTTATCAGTTATAGGAGCTATTTTGAGGTATCTTTAGGGTTTTCCAGGTATATAATCACATCATCAGCAAACAGCAGCACTTTGACTTCCTCTTTACCAGTTTGGATGCTTTATGTCATTCTCTTGTCTGATTGCTCTGGCTAGGACCTGCAGTACCATGTTGAATAGAAGTGGTGAGAGTGGGCATCCTTGTCTTATTCTCTCATTCTCAGAGGAAATGCTTTCAACTTTTTCCTATTCAGTATTATATTGGCTGTGGGTTTGTCATAGATGGATTTTATTACATTAAGTTATATCTCTATGTTGATTTTGCTGAGGCTTTTAATCATAAAGGATACTGGATTCTGTCAAATGCTTTTTGTGCACCTATTGAGATGGTCATGTGAATTTTGTTTTTAATTCTGTTTATGTGAAGTATCACATTTATTGACTTGTGTATGTGAAACCATCTCTGCATCCTTGGTATGAAACCAACTTGATCATGGTGGATTATCTTTTTGATATGCTGTTGGATTCGGTCAGCTAGTATTTTGTTAGGGATTTTTGCATCTACATTCATTAGGAATATTGGTCTCTAGTGTGTTCTGTTATGTGCTTTTCTGGTTTTGGTTTTAGGGTGATGCTGGCTTTATAGAATGGTTTAGGGAGGATTCCCTCTTTGTCCTCTGAAATAGTGTCAAAAAGGATCAGTACCAATTCTCTTTTGAATGTCTGATAGAATTCAGCTGTGAATTCATCTGGTTCTGGACATTTCTGTTGTTGTTGTTGGCAATTTTGTTATTACCATTTTAATCTTACTGCTTGTTATTGGTCTGTTCTTCCTGGTTTAAGCTGGAGGGTTGTATATTTTCAGGAATTTACCCATCTCCTTTCTAGATTATGTATAAAGGAGATCATAGTAGCCTTGAATGATCTTTTGTATTTCTGAGATGTTGGGTTGTAGTATCTCCTGTTTCATCTCTAATTTAGCTGATTTGGATTTTCTCTCTTCTTTTCTTGGTTAATCTTGCTAATGGTCTATCAATTTATCTTTTCAAAGAACCCGTTTTCTGTTTCATTTATCTTTTGTTGTTGTTGTTGTTGTTTCAATCACATTTAGTTCTGCTATGATCTTGGTTCTTTCTTTTCTTCTACTGGGCTTGGGTTGTGTTTGTTCTTGTTTCTCTAATTTCTTGAAGTGTGACCTAAGATTGTCTATTGGTGCTCTTTCAGACTTTTTGATGTAGGCGTTTAAGGCTATGAACAGCAAGAGCTGTATCCCAGAGGTTTTAATAGATTGCATCATTATTATTGTTATTATTCAGTTCAGTTCAAAGAATTTTTCAATTTCCATCTTGATTCCATTGTTAACCCAGTGATTCTTCAGGAGTGGGTTATTTAATTTCCATGTATTTGCATGGTTTTAAAGGTTCCTTGTGGAGTTGGTTTCCAACTTTATTCTACTGTGGTTGGAGAGAGTACTTGATATAATTTCAATTTTCTTAAATTTATTGAGACTTGTTTCATGACCTACTGTATGGTCTACCTTGGAGAATGTTTCATGCACTGATGAATACAATGTATATTCTGCAGTTTTTGAGTAGAATGTTTTGTCAATATCTGTTAAGTCCATTTGTTTTAGGGTAGAGTTTAAATTCATTGTTTCTCTGTTGACTTTCTGCCTCGACAACCTGTCTCGTACTGTCAGTGGAGTATTGGAGTCCCCCACTATTATTGTATTGCTGTCTATCTCATTTCATTTCTTAGATCTAGTAATAATTGTTTTATAAATTTGGGAAGTCCAGTGTTAAGTGTGTATATATTTAGGATTGTGGTAGTTTCCTGTTGGACAAGGCCTTTTATCATTGTATAAAGTCCCCTTTTGTCTTTTAACTACTGTTGCTTTAAAGTTTGTTTTGTCTCACGTAAGAATAGCTACTCCTGCTTGCTTTTGCTGTCTATTTGCATGAAATGTCTGTTTCCACCCCTTTACCTTCATTTTGTATGAGTCCTTATATGTTAGGCAAGTTTCTTGAGTTTCTTGAAGGCAGTAGATACTTGATTGGTGAATTCTTAGCCATTCTGCTATTCTATATCTTTTAAGGGGAGGATTTAGGCTATTTACATTCAAAGTTAGTATTGAGATGCGAGGTACCATTCTATTCACTGTGCTGTCTATTGCCTGAATACCTTGCTTTTTGTTTTTTCGTGTGTGTGTGTGTGTGTGTGTGTGTGTGTGTGTGTGTGTGTGCTGTTGTTTTATAGGTCTTGTGAGATGTATGCTTTAAGGAGTATTTCAAGGATTTTTTTCAAAACTTGGAACTCCTTTTAGCAGCTGTTATAGTGCTGGTTTGGTAGTGGCATATTCTCTCAGCATTTGTTTGTCTGAAAGTGTTTGTAACTTTCCTTCTTTTATGAAGTTTAGTTTCCCTGGATACAAAGATCTGAGCTTATAATTATTTTGTTTAAGGAGGCTGAATATAGGGCCCAATCCCTTCTAGCTTGCAGGGTTTCTAATGAAAAAGTTGCAGTTAATCTGATAGATTTTCCTTTATAGGTTACCTGGTGATTTTGCTTGACATCTCTTAATATTTTTTCCTTCGTCTTGAATTTAGATAACCCAATAACTATGTGCCTAGGCATTGATCTTTTTGTGATGAATTTCCCAGGTGTTCTTTGAGCTTCTTGTATATGGATGTCTAGATCTCTAGCAAGTTCAGAAAAGTTTTTTCTTGATTATTTTCCCAGATATGTTTTCCAAACTTTTAGATTTCTCTTCTTTCTCAGGAATTATTCTTAGATTTGGTCATTTAACATAATCTCAAACTTCCTGGAGGCTTTATAATTTTCTTATTCTTTTTTCTTTGTCTTTGTTGAATTGCATTAATTCAAAAATCTTGTCTTCAAGCTCTGTCGTTCTTTCTTCTTGTTGTTTGATTCTGTGGCTGAGACGTTTTAGTGCATTTTGCATTGCTATAAGTGTGTCCTTGATTTCCAGAAGTTCTGATTGTTTTTCATTTATGCTATCTATCACTGAAGATTTCTTCCTTCATATTTTGTGATATGGTTTGGCTATGTCCTCACCCAAATCTTGACTTGAATTGTATCTCCCAGAATTCTCATGTGTTGTGGAGTGACTGAGAGGATAGGTAATTGAATCATGGGGGCCAATCTTTCCAGTTCTGTTCTCATGATAATGAATAAGTCTCGCAAGATCTGATGGATTTATCATTGGTTTCCACTTTTGCTTCTTCCTCATTTTCTCTTGCCACCACCATGTAAGAAGTGCCCTTCACCTCCAGCCATGATTCTGAGGCCTCCCCAGTCATGTGGAACTGTAAGTCAAATTAAACCTCTTTTTATTCCCAGTTTTGCGTATGTCTCTATCAGCAATGTGAAAATGGACTAATACAGTACATTGGTACCAGTAGAGTAGGGCGTTGCTGAAAAGATACCCGATACTGTGGAAGCAATTTTGGAACTGGATAACAGGCAGAGGTTGCAACAGTTTGGAGGGCTCAGAAGAAGACAGGAAAATGTGGGAAAGTTTGGAACCTTCTAGAGACTTGTTGAATGGCTTTGACCAAAATGCTGATAGTGATATGAACACTAAGGTCCAGGCTGAGTCGATTTTAGATGGATATGAGGAACTTCTTGAGAACTGGAGCAAAGTTGACTCTTGTTATGTTTTAGCAAAGAGAATGGTGGAAATTTACCCCTGCCCTAGAGATCTGTGGAACTTTGAACTAGAGAGAGACGATTTAGGATATCTGGTAGAAGAAATTTCTAAGCAGCAAAGCATTCAAAATGTAACTTGGCTGCTCTTAAAAGCATTCTGTTTTAAAAGGGAAACACAGAATAAAGGTTCAGAAATTTGTAGCCTGACAATGACACAGAAAAGAAAAACCTATCTTTTTAAGGAGAAATTCAAGCTGGCTGCAGAAATTTGCATAAGTTGCATGGAGACTAATGTTAACCACCAAGACCTTTGGAAAAATGTCTCCAGGCTATGTCACAGACCTTCACGGCAGCCCCTCCCATCACAGGCCAAGAGGCCAAGGAGGAAAATGTGGTTCCATGGGCCAGGCCGAGGATCCCTGTGCTGTGTTCAGTCTAGGGACTTGGTGCCCTGGGTCCCAGCCACTCCAACAGTGGTTGAAAGGAGCCAACACAGAGCTCAGGTTGTGGCTTCAGAGGGTGCAAGCCTCAAGTCTTGACAATTTCCACATGGTGTTGAACCTGTGGGAACCTGTGAGTCAAGAATTGAGGTTTGGGAACCTCTGCCTAGCTTTCAGAAGATGTATGGAAACATTTGGATGCCCAGGCAAAATTTGCTACAGGGGCAGGGACTTCATGGAGAACCTCTGCTAGGGCAGTGCAGAAGGAAAATGTGGGATCAGAGCCCCACACAGAGTCCCTACTGGGACACTGCTTAGTGGAGCTATGAGAAGAGGACCACCGTCCTCCAGAACCCAGAACATTAGATCCACCAACAGCTTGCACTGTGCACCTGGAAAAGACAGACACTCAATGCCAGCCCATGAAAGCAGCCAGGAGGGAGGTTGTACCCTGTCAAGTCACAGGGGCATAGTTGCCCAAGTCCATGGGAAGCCACCTCTTGTATCAGCGTGACCTGGATGTGAGACCTGGAGTCAAATAAAATCGTTTTGGAGCTTTAAGATTTGACTGCCCCATTGGATTTTGGACTTGCCTGGGCCTTGTAACCCGTTTGTTTTGGCCAATTATTCTCATTTGGAATGGCTGTATTTACCCAATACTTATATACCCATTGTATCTAAAAAGTAACTAGTTTGCACGTGATCTCAGATCACTGCAAGCTCTGCCTCCTGGTTTCACACCATTCTCCTGCCCAGCCTCCCGAGTAGATGGGACTACAGGTGCCTGCCACCACACTCAGCTAATTTTTTTTTTTTTTTTTTTTTTTTAATTTTTAGTAGGGACGGGGTTTCATCGAGTTAGCCAGGATGGTCTCAATCTCCTGACCTCGTGATCCGCCTGCCTCAGCCTCCCAAAATGCTGGGATTACAGGCATAAGCCATGGTGCCCGGCCACTATCTTGCTTTTGATTGTGCAGGCTTATAGGTGGAAAGGATTGTCTTGTCTTAGATGAGACTTTGAACTGTGGACTTTTGGGTTAATACTGAAATGAGTTAAGACTTTGGGGGGACTATTGGCAAGACAAGATGGGTTTTGAAATTGGAGGGCATGAGATTTGGAGGGAATAGGGGTGGAGTGATTGGTTTGGCTGTGTCCCCACCCAAATCTCAGGTTGGATTGTATCTCTCAAGACTCCCATGAATTGTGGGAGGGACCCAGGGAGATATAATTGAATCAAGGGTACCATTCTTTCCCATGCTATTCTTATGACACTGAATAAGTCTCATGAGATCTGGTGGGTTTATCAGGGGTTTCCACTTTGCTTCTTCTTCATTTTCTCTTGCTGCCACTATATGAGAAGTGCCTTTCACCGCCTGCCATGATTCTGAGGCCTCCCCAACCATGTGAAACTGTTAAGTTCAGTTAAGCCCCTTTTTGTTCCCGGTTTTCGGTATGTGTTTTTCAGCAGTGTGAACACAGACTAATGCATCTTTATAATTTTTTTATTTCATTAAATTGGACTTGACCTTTCTCTGGTGTCTCCTTGATTACCTTAATAATCAATCCTCTGAATTCTTTTTCTGGAAAATCAGGGATTTCTTCTTGGTTAGGATCCATTGCTTATGAGACAGTGTAGCTTATTGATGGTGTTAAAGAAATCCATTTTGTCATATTACCAGAATTATTTTTCTGGATTCTCCTCCTTTGAGTAGGCTATGCCAGAGGGAAGATCTCGGGCTAAAGGTCTGCTGTTCAGATTACTTTCTCCCTTGCGGTGATCTCTTAATGTAGTACTCTCCCCATTTTCCTAGGGATGCGGATTCCTGAGAGCTGGACTGTGGTGTTTGTTATTTTTCTTCTGGATCTAGCCATTTATAGCAGCACCTGCTTCGGTGGAGGTGCAAAAATAGTGAAATGGACTTTGTGAGGGTTCTTGGTTGTGTGATTATTGTTTATTGCACTAGTTTTGTGCTGGTTTGCCTCCTGCAAAGGGCAGATGCTTTCAAGAGAACATCAGCTGTGGTTATATAGGATCAGGCAGTGGGTGGAGCCCTAGAATTTGCAAGAGAAATGACCTTTGTCTTCAGTCACCAGGGTGGGTAAAGAAAGACCACCAGGTAGGGGCAGGGTTAGGCATGTCTGAGGTCAGATTCTCCTTGGGCAGGGCTTGCTGTGGCTGCTGTCAGGGCTGGGGGTATCCTTCCCAGGTCATTGGAGTTATGTTCCCAGGAGGATTATGGCTGTCTCTGCTGTGTCATGCAGGTTTCCAGGGAAATTGGGGAAACCAGCAGATACAAGCCTCACCCAGCTCCCATGCAACCCAAAAGGCTGGTCTCACTCCCACTGTGCCCCACCCCAACAGCACCCAGTTTGTTTCCAGGCAATGGGCGAGTAGGGCTGAGAACTTGCCCCAGGCTAATAGTCTCCCAGTTGAAAAAGCAAGCAGGGCTTCCAGGTTTCATGCCTCCTTGCCTGCCCGCATCTGTACTCTGGATTCACCTCTTCCCCCAAGTGCTGTCCAAGAAACTTTATGTTCAGTTGGAATTGTTACAAAGTTCAGCTGGAGGTTTCCTTCTCCATGTGATCTTTTCCCAGTTCCTCTGGCAGTCCTCTCCAAGGACCTCTGTGAGATAATGTCAGAAATGGCTTTTGTGGAGACCGAGAGTGCCCACAAGACTCTTCCTGCTGTTTCCTCTACTCCTGAATTTTGCTTGGCTCTCTAAGTTATCTCAGTTCCAGGTAAGGTCAGATCCTTCTACTGTGACCTGGACCTTCAGACTCCCCAGTGAGGGTGTGTGTTTGGGGGCAGATGATCCCCCTTTTACATTTTCACACTTTGGGCTCTCACAGTATTTGCGCTATCTCCAGGATCCGTAGGAGCAATCCACTTCCTTCAGAGGATCTGTAGATTCTATCAGCTTCCCTGGTGTGTTCCTGCAGTAGTTCTTGGAGCAAAATTTCACAATGTGAGTCTCCACATGCTGCTCTGTCTGTCTGAGTGGGAGCTGCAATTTAGTCCTGCCTCCTACCCGGCACATTCCTCATATCATTTATATTCTATTCTTTAGTTCTTTTCTTCTATAAACTGAAAATGGATATATCTTCTGTTGGCTTTAACATGACCTAGAAAATATGTGTAGGGCACTTACTTGTCAGAAACCCCTTTATTTGAATCAGATTGTACATGAGACTTAATCCCTAGAGAATCCCCTGAAAAGATTACTCAAAGAAAGTATATTTAATTAACTGAAGGAAAAAGAGAGCCATCTGTCTTAGCTGATCTAGACATCCTGAAGTATGAAGCCACAGGAAGAACTATGTATTTCTTCAGACAAATATTAGCTCAGGAGTACAATACTCAAAGCCATATGCTTGATTTAGATTACAGTAATCACACAGGACTATCTCTCACTTTGAATATTCATATGCCATCAAAAAATATAAGTTCAAAAAAACAGCAAGCTGATGTAGGAAAATGGTACCTACAGGTATACAAGAGACATCAGATCATGAAACTTTTCAAGACCTTACAAAAGAGTGTGTTGGTTTGCAATCCTCTGCTTATCAAAATTCTGTGTCTGTGGTGCCCTCCATCTGTCTTGGCAGGTATGAGGATAAAATTATCAGTTCTTTATTAGCATATGTTTTACTTCTCAGATGTTTGTTTACGGGAAAAATTAATGTAGCATGCTACTTGCAATTAGTTTTTACATTGTTAATGACAGGTTCCCATAAAATGCCTTGCATTGAAATGTGGAAACTGATGGCATTAATAAGGTTTGTAGATGCTCATACTCAGGGCTGCAAAAAGAGGCCAAATCAATAGAGTTTACCTACAAAAATTGAGCCATTTGACAAGATTGCTAAGATTTTTGCAATTGGCTACCTGTTTGGTAACTTGAATATTAAGTAGTAATTTATGGCAAACATCTTTGATATAATTTGGCCATAGTGGTCACAGAGTGAGCAAAATAGTTACTTTTATGTGATTTATACAATTACAGGGAGAGCTTCAGTTCACATATATTGGAAAACTGCTCTGTACTTGGTCTGAAAGATACATATGTGAGTAAGGCATGGTCCTGTTCTCCACGACACTAGTTATAACAATGACTCCTACACAAGTTCTAATTCATCAACTTGAGTTAGATCTCGGCACCTGTTGGCCGGGCATGGTAGCTCACGCCTGTAATCCCAGCACTTTGGGAGGCCGAGGCGGGTGAACCACAAGGTCAGGAGATCAAGACCACGGTGAAACCCCGTCTCTACTAAAAATACAAAAAATTAGCTGGGCGCGGTGGTGGGTGCCTGTAGTCCCAGCTACTTAGGAGGCTGAGGCAAGAGAATGGCATGATCCCGGGAGGCGGAGCTTGCAGTGAGCCAAGATCGCGCCACTGCACTCCAGCCAGCGGGACACAGCCAGACTCCTTCTCACAAAAAAAAAAAAAAAAATAGGACCCCTCTCCGGCCCTTTTTTTTTTTTTTTTTTCCAAATAGAGATGAGGTCTCACTCTATTGCCCAGGTTGGCCTCAAACTCCTGGGCTCAAGCAAGCTTCCTGCCTTAGCCTCCCAAAGTGCTGGGATTACAAGCATGAGGTACTGTGCCTGGTGGGACCTGCATTTCTTTTTAATCCTCATATATATTGTAACTGTTAGCTAAAAAATGAGAAAGTTTATTTATCCAATTCCATTTTTATTCTTTAAATGTACTATTATCTCCACCTGAAGTGATTTCCTCCAGTTTTTCACAGCTTACACAACTTAAAAAATCAACTTATATAACATTTCTCATGACTCCTCAGATCACAATTCCCAACACTTTCTGATTATCATTTTGTTCTCCAGTTGGGGAAGATATATATAGAAGTAATTAGTGCTGAATACAGGACTAATTGTACTATAATAAAGTCATAAAATTCAGTGAGAATACAAAAGTTGGGTATATTCTGACTTGCAAGTAATTCTAATGGGCATCTTGACAGAGTGAAGACTATCCAGACTTTGACAGTTGGTGTAGATATTCTCAATTTTCTTTCCATGTCTGAGCATGACACTTCTGTTTCTTCTCCATGTCTGGAAGCCTGACTGCATCTGTAAGAGTCTTTTCAATTTCAGATTCTGGTTGAAGTTAACTGATTGAGAACATGGGCATGAGATCCGACAGAGGAAAGGACTTACTATTTATTCTTCCTTCCCTGTCATCCTATGGATTGAAGACTAGTCCTACTATAGGTCATAGCTGCTCTCCTACACTTGTGGTTTCCCTGGGATTCTAGCCAGTACTACCTCTTTCATAATTTTAATATTAATATTCACCTTTTTAAACATTATAATTCAATGAATTATAATATATTCACAGTTATACACCCATCACCACTCTAATCACAGAACATTTTTATCATCCTTAAGAGAATCTCATATTTCTCAGTAGTCACTCCTCATTCTCTCTTGCCCCTATCCTCTTTCAACCATTAATCTACTTTATGTTTTTTTATTTTGTTTTGTTTTGTTTTAGAAGGAGTCTCACTCTGTCACCCAGGCTGCCGTGCATTGGTGTGATCTCAGCTCACTGCAACTTCCACCTCCCAGGTTTAAGCGATTTTCCTGTCTCAGCCTCCTGAGTAGCCAGGATTACAGGTGTGCACCACTAAGCCAGGCTAACTTTTGTATTTTTAGTAGAGATGGGATTTTCCCATGTTGGCCAGGCGTGTCTCGAACTCCTGACCTTATGTGATCCACCCACCCCAGTCTCCCAAAGCGCTGAAGTTACAGGCATGAGGCACCACATCCAGCCCTTCTTTATGTTGTTATAGATTTTCTATTCTAGACATTTCATATAAATAAAACCATATAGTATATGGAGTATGTGGCCTTTTATGTATGGCTTCTTTTGCTTTGCATACATTTCTTAAGGCTCATTCATATAGCATGAGTCAATATTCTCTTTTTTATGTCTGAATGATATTCCATTTTGTGACTATACCATATATTGTTTAACCATTCAGCAGTTGACAAACATTTGCATTGTTCCACATTTTGGCTATTATGAGTAATGCTCCCATAAACATTCATGTACAAGTTTTTGTGTGAAAATATGTTTTAAATTCTTGGGTATGTACCCAGCAGTAGAAACCCTGAATCATAGAGTGAGTTTAATCTTGTGAACAATTATCAGGCTGTTTTATAAAGGGGCTTCATCATTTTACATTTTCACTAGCAAAATATTCCAGTTTCTCTTCACTCTTCCCAGGATTTAGTATTGTCTTTTGATCCTTGAGTAAAGGGGTATATGTCATTGTGGTTTTGATCACAATGTGTATTTCCCTATTAATTAATAACATTGGGTATCTTTTTATGAGCTTATTGGCCATCTGTATATCTTCTTTATAGAAATGTCCATTCATATCCATTTTTAATTAGGTTATCTGTCGTTTTATTATTGAGTTGTGAGTTCTTTAATATATTATAGTATTAGATTCCTATTGGATACGTTATTTGTGAATATTCCTACTATTCTCAGACTTACATTTTCACTTTTTAATAGTGTCTTTGAAGAACAAAACTTTTATACTGATGAAGTCAAATTTATCTTTTGCTTTGGTGTTTGTGTGTGTCAATCTAAGAAATAATTACGTAATCCATGTTAAGATTTATATGTATATGTTCTAAGAATATTATTGTTTTAGCTCTTAAATGTAGTTCTTTGATCAATTTTGAGTTAAATTTTGTGCATGTTGAGTTAGGATGATTTTGCATTTGCATATACAATTGTCACGGCATTATTTGCTAAAAAAGAGGATTCCTTTCCCTTTTACTTGTCTTGGAAAACTTTTTGAAAATAAATTTACCAAAAACATGAGTTTATTTCCAGACTTTCGATTCTATTCTTTTTGGTCTATATGTCTATCTTTATGTCAGTACCACACTGTTTTGAAAACAGTGGTTTCGAGGTAAGTCTTAAAATTGAAAAGTGTGTCTTTCACTTTTTGTTTTTTTCAAGATTATTTTTGCTTTTCTAGGTCTTTGCATATCTGTATAACTTTTAGGATCAGCTTGCAAATTTCTACAAAAAAGGCAGTTAGGATTTTGATGGGATAGAACTGAATGTATACATTAATTAAATAATAGCCACACAAGCCAGAAGAGACTGGGCGCCTTATTTCAGCCTTCATACAGAACAACAACAACAAAATACCAGCAAAGAGTTTCATATTCTGCCAAACTAAGCTTCAACTACACTTCATAAATAAAGGAGTAATAAAGTATTTTCCAGACAAGGATACACTAAGGGAATCTGTCACCACCAGACTGACCTTACAAGAAGTGCTCACAGGAGTTCTAAACATTAAAACAAAAGAACAATACTTGCTACCATAAAAGTACACATAAACAGAAAGTAAAGAAATCTTATAAAGCTATTACACAATTAAAGCTATGAAGTAGCTTACGAAACTATAACTGGAATAAAATCTCACATATCAATATTAACCTTGAACATAATAGGCTTAAATTCTCCATTTAAAAGATATAGAGTGGGAAATTGGATTAAAAAAGAACAAAGTCTAACCTTCTACTGCTTTTAAGAGACCCATCACACATGTAATGACACAATAAGCTCAAAGTAAAGGGATGGAGAAAGATCATGCAGGTGGAAAACAAAAAAGAACAGATGTTGCTATTCTCATATCATATAAAACAAACTTTAAAGTAAAAAAAGACAGAGAAGGGCTATTATACATTGATGAAGGGTTCAATTGAACCAGAAGATTTAACTCTTCTAAATGTATATGCATCCAACTTCAGAGCACCCAGATTTCAATAACGAACATCACTAGACTTAGAAAAGAGATCAAAAGACATATGATCATAGTGGGGAATTTCAACATCCCACCATTAACACTAAGCAGATCATCAAGACAGAAAATTAACAAACTCTGGACTTAAACTGGACTTTTGAACAAATGGACCTACTAAACATCTGTGAAATACTCCAACAAACAACCACACAAAACGTATTCTTCTCATCTGTACATGGAACATTCTCCAAAATTGACTACCTGCTAGTAATAAAGTAAATCTAAAAAAAAAACTCAAAAAAATCAAAATTATATAAAGCATCTTCTCAGACTAGTGTGGAATAAAATTAAAACTCGGTGAAAAGAGGAAATTTCAAAAAGCACATAAGTATATGAAAACTAAACAACTTGCTCTGGAATGACTTTTGATAAATGGTGAAAGTAAGACAGAAATAAGAAAATTGAAATTAATGAAAATAGAGACGACATACCAAAACCCCTGAGATACAGCAAAATAAGTGTTAACAGAAGAGTTTATAGCACTAAATGTCTACATGAAAAAGATAGAAAACTTTCAGATAAACAACCTAATATCACACCTAAAGGAACTCAAAACTAGGAAAAAAAAAAAGCTAGAAGAAGAGAAATTTAAAAGATTACAGCAAGACTAAATGAAATACTATACAAAGAGGAAATAAAATGATAAGCTTAATCTTTGAAAGGATAATCAAAATTGGTAGACTGATAGCTATGTTAACCAAGAAAAAAGACAGACAATTCAAATCAGCATAGTCAGAAATAACAAAGGTGACATTCCAACTGATATCAAAGAAATACAACAGATACTTGGAGACTACTATAAACCTCTCTAAATGCACAAACTAGAAAACCTAGAGAAAATGGATAAATTCCTGGAAATATACAACCTCTCAAGATAAAACCAGGGAAATTGAAATCCTGAATAGATGAGTAGTAAATGAGTAGTAAAATTGAATCAGTAATAAAAATAATCTCCCAACAAAATAAAGCCCCAAACCATATGAATTCACAGCCAAATTCTGTCAAAGGTACGAAGAAGAGCTTTTACCAATCTTACTAAAACTATTCCAGAAGATTGAGAAGAGATTTCCCCTTAACTAAGTTTATAAAGCCAGTATCATCCTGCTACCAAAATATGGCAAGGAAAACAAACAAACAAACAAACAAACAAACAAAAATAGACCAATGTTCCTGATGTGTAGAAATTCAAAAATCCTCAACAAAATTCTAGCAAATCAAATACAACAGCACATAAAAAGATAATTTATCAAAATCAGTTGAGCTTTATTCCTGAAATGCAAAAGTAGTTGAACATACACAAATCAGTAAAGGTGATTAACCACATAGATAGAATTAAAAACAAAATATATATATATTTTGAGACGGAGTCTCGCTCTGTTGCCTGGGCTAGAGTGCAGTGGCCGGATCTCAGCTCACTGCAAGCTCCGCCTCCCAGGTTTACGCCATTCTCCTGCCTTAGCGTCCCAAGTAGCTGGGACTACAGGTGCCCGCCACCTCGCCTGGCTAGTTTTTTGTAATTTTTTTTTTTTACTAGAGATGGGGTTTCACCAGGTTAGCCAGGATGTTCTCGATCTCCTGACCTCGTGATCCGCCCGTCTCAGCCTCCCAAAGTACTAGGATTACAGGCTTGAGCCACCGTGCCAGGCCAGAAAAAATATTTTATACAATCTAACATCCCTTCATGATGACAAGCCTTCAACAAACTAGGCATCAATGGAACAAACCTGAACTATCTATGACAAATACAAAGCCAACATCATACTGAGTGGGCAAAAGTTGAAAACATTCCCCCTAAGAACTGGAAAAAGACATGGATACCCACTCTCACCATTCCTATTCAACATAGTACTGGAGTTCTTAGTCAGAGCAATCAGGCAAAAAAAGAAACTACTATGCATCCAAGTAGGAAAAGAGAAAGTTGTGTTATCTCTGCTCACTGATATGATCCTAGGCCTAGACAACTCCAAAAATTCTAAAAAGCTACTAGACCTGATACACAACTTTAGTAAAATTTTAGGATACAGAATCAATATGGAAAAAATAAGTCATATTTCTATACACTAATAATGTTCAAGCTGAGAACCAAATCAAAAAACTCAATTTACAATAGCCATACACAAAGATTAAAAATCTAGCGATACATTTAACCAAGGACAGGAAAGAGAACTACAAAACACTGATGAAAGAAACCATAAATGACATAAACAAATGGAAATGCATTTCATGCTCATGTATTAGAAGAATCAGTATTGTTAAAATGACCATGGTGCTCAAAGCAATCTACAGATTCAACACAATTCCTATCAAATTACCAACATCATTTTTCACAGTATCATTAAAAATTCTAAAATTCATATAGAACCAAAGAAGAGCCAGAACTGCTAAAGCATTACTATGCAAAAGGAACAGAGCTGGAAGCATCACATTACATGACTTCAAACTATACTGCAAGCCTGTGGTAACCAAAACAGCATGGCACCGATATAAAAATAGGAACACAAATCAATGTAATAGAATAGAGAACCCAGAAACAAAACCAAATATCAAACACCTACAACCAATATTCAACAAATTCAACACAAATAAACAATGGGGAAAGGATCTTCTATTAAATAAATGATATTCTATTAAACAAATATTCTATTAAATAAACTGGCTAGCCACATTCAGCAGAAGGTAACTAGACCCTTACATTTCAACATATACAAAAATTAACTTATGATGGATTAAAGACTTAAGTGTAAGACTTGAAACTATAAAAGCCCTAAGAAAAATCATAGGAAAACTCTTCTGGACATTGACCTAGGCAAATAATGCATGAGTAGAACTTAGAAAGTAAATGCAAACAAAAATAGACAAATATGACTTAATTGAAGAGTTTTTGCACAGCATAAGAAACAATCAACAGAGTAAACAGATAACTGACAGAATGGGAGAATATATTTGCGAAACTATAAGGAATTTAGTCAATAAGACAAAACAACCACATTAAAAAGTGGGCAAAGGACATGAACGGACAATTCTCAAAAGATGACATACAGGTTGTGAACAAACAGGAAAACATACTCAGGATCACTAATCATCAGAGAAATGTGAATCAAAACCACAATGAAATACCGTCTCACAACAGTCCAAATGGCTATGATTAAAAAATCAGAAAATAACAGATGTTTGCCACAATGCAGAGAAAAGGGAATGCTTATACATTACTGGTGGGAATGTATATTAGTTCAACCACTATGGAAAACAGTGTAGAGATTTCTTAAAGAACTAAAAGCAGAACTACCATTCAACCCAGAAATCCTACTATTGGGTATCTACCCAAAGGAAAAGAAATTGATCAAAAAACACTTGCACTCATGTGTTTATAACAGCAGTATTGACAATAGCAACCTTAGTGCCCATCAGTGGTGGACTGGATTAAGAAAATATGATACAGATACCAAGATACAATATCCGGTTGTAAAAAATGAAATCATGTCCTTTGCAGCCACATTGATGCAGCTGGAAGTTATTATTCTAAGAGAAATAACCCAGAAACAGTAAATCAAATATCACATTATCACTTACAAGTTGAAGTTAAACGATGGATACACATGGACATAAAGATGGAAACAGTAGACACTGGGGACTGCAAAATGGCAGAGGGAGAAAGAGGGACAAGGGCTGAAAAACCACCCATTGTGTATTATGTTTACTATTTGGGTGAAGGGTTCACTAGAATCTCAAACTACCACCATTGTGCAATATACCCATGTAACAAACCTGCACAATTATCCCCTGAATTTATGATTTTTAAAAAAAATAGGTAATACACCACCTTAAAAATGAAAAATTTCAATCCATTAATTTAGGGTGCTTTCCTATTTATTTAGCTCTTAAATTTCCTTCAATAGTGTTTTGTGGTTTTCAGTGACCACATTTTGAACTTTTTGGGTTAAATTTCTACCTAAGTATTATTTTTTATGTTGAACATAAAATTATTTTTAATTTCACTTTTTGATGGTTCATTGCTATATATAGAAAAATTTTATTTGTTTATATTGATCTTGTATCTAGCAACCTTGCTGAACTTATTTGGTCTGATAGTTGTATGTGTATTTCATACAATTTTCTGTGTGTATTTCATGCCCTTTGCAAACAGAGATATTTTCACTTCTTTTCAATCTGGATGTCTTTTGTTTCATTTTCTTGCTGCTTTATTACTTTGACTAGAAACTCAACATCAAATAAAAATGGTAAGAGTGGACATCTTGTCCTGTTTCTGATCTTAGGGGGGAAGTTCAGTCTTTCACCATTAAATATGCCCCTCATCAGGCTGAGAAAGTTTGCTTCTATTTCTGGCATGTTGAGTGTTTTGTTATGAAAAACTGTTGATTTTACCAAATATTTTAAAGTCTCCGTTGATATAATTATGTGTTTTTTACTTTTATTTTATTAACATGGTATTTTACATTGATTTGTATATGTTGAACTTAGCCTGAATTACTGAAATATATCCACTTGGTTATTGTGTGTAATCATTTTTATAAATGGCTGGATTCTATTTGCTGGTATTTTGTTAAAGATTTTTGTGTCTGTATTCATAAAGGATATTGGTCTGTAGTTTTCTTGATTTCTTTGCCTGGTATAGGTTATTGGATAATACTGGCCTCAGAGAATGATTTTAGAAGTGTAAACTTCTCTTTCATTTTTGGAAAAGTTTGTGAAGGATTGGTGCCAATTATTTGATGGATATTTAGTAGAATTCACTAGAGAAACCATCTGGTCTTGGATTTTTTTCTGTAAGCGAATTTTCTTGATTTTTACTTCAATCACTTTAATTTTTACACACGTATTCATATTTTCTATTTCTTCTTGAGTTTCAGTAGTCTTTCCAGAAGATTTTTCATTCAATCCAGTTATTTAATTTTTTTAGATAACCTGCTTATAGTTATTTATAGTACAGCCATCCTTTAATAAACACTGGGAATTGTTTCCAGGACACACAACTCTCCCTACCCTCATATACCAAACTTCACATATATTCAAGTCCTGAAGTAGGCCCTGGGGAACCTGTGTATATAGAAAGTTTGCTCTTTGTATATATTCAGGTTTAACATCCTGAGAATACTGTGTTTTCAATCCATGTTTGGTTGAAAAAAAATTTACATGTAAGTGAACCCATACACTTCAAACCTGTGTTGCTCAAAAATCAACCGTATTACGGGGCCGGGCACGGTGACTTGCGCCCGTAATCCCAGCACTTTGGGAGGCCGAGGCGGGTGGATCACAAGGTCAGGAGATGGAGACCATCCTGGCTAATATGGTGAAACCCCGTCTCTACTTTAAATACAAAAAATTAGCCGGGCGTTATGGCGAGCTCCTGTAGTCCAGCTACTCAGGAGGCTGAGGCAGGAGAATTGCGTGAACTCGGGAGGCGGAGCTTGCAGTAAACTGAGATGATGCCACTGTACTCCAGCCTGGGAGACAGAGCGAGACTGTGTCTCAAAAAAAAAAAAAAAAAAAAAAAAAAAAAAAAAAAAAAAAAAAGAATCAACCGTATTCCTTTATAATACCTTTTTATTTCTGTAAGGTTGGTAACAACATCTTTATTTTTTTTGAGACGGAGTCTCGCTCTGTCACCCAGGCTGGAGTGCAGTGGTGTGATCTCGGCTCACTGCAACCTCCACCTCCCGGGTTCAAGTGATTCTCCTGCCTCTCAGCCTTTTGAGTAGCTGGGATTACAGGTGCACACCACTATGCCTGGCTAAGTTATGTATTTTTAGCAGAGACAGGGTTTCACCATG
Organism: Piliocolobus tephrosceles; assembly: GCF_002776525.5. Taxonomy (NCBI): domain Eukaryota; kingdom Metazoa; phylum Chordata; class Mammalia; order Primates; family Cercopithecidae; genus Piliocolobus; species Piliocolobus tephrosceles. Next base: position 82,646,748 of record NC_045448.1, on the reverse strand, counting down.
TTAGTCAGGCTGGTCTCAACTCTTGACCTTGTGATCTGCTTGCTTGGGTCTCCCAAAGTGCTGGGATTACAGGTGTAAACCACCCCGTCCGGCCCCCTTTCATTCTCTATTGTAATAATTTGGTCTTCTCTACTTTTCTCGGCCGGTCTAGCTAAAATTTTGTCTATTTTGTTGATTAAAAAAAAAAAAAAACAAACAAACAAACAAAAAAAAACACTTGATTTTGCTGATGTACTCGGTTTTTCATCAGCTATTTATTTCCTTTGCCAGTATTTTTCAATCTAATATGTATTATGTCTTTCTTTCTGGTTACTTTCTGTTTATAATGTTCTTTTTCTGGTTTCTTTAATGGAAAGTTAGGTTGTTGATTAGAGATCATACCACAGACACTTACAGCTATTAATTTCCCTCTAACCATTGTTCTGGCTACATCCCGTAAGTTTCAGTATGCTGTATCTCCATTTTTGTATCTCAAAAATTTCTGATTTCCCTTGTGATTTCTTACTTGATTCACTATTTAGTAGTATGTTAATTCCCACATACTCGTGAACTTCTCTGACCCCTCTGAACTTAGGATTAATAAGTAATTTTGGCTATGAGTATTCCTGTTGTGTAAGTCATTTCTTCTTTCCTCGTCGTATTCCAAACCTTTAGAAATATTCTCAAAATTCACATGTCCTCAGATTCTTCTTTTAAATGTGCCACATGTTTTCTGATGGGATTCAAACATGAACAGGTAAATATAACTGTGGAACAGGAATTGTGGTTGATGTACTAAATGAGGTGGTTGGAGAAGATGGGAAATGCTGTGAAGCACAGCTATCCATAGCCATCGAAGATATGTCACTGTTTAAATACTCTCTTATGTTTCCTTTAAAATCATTATTTTATTTAGTGTAAGGTGCTACCTACCATGAGATAAATCATAATTCAGTATACAAATTCCAAAGAAAATATACGTGTAACTAAACTGTGTAAAACCATTAATTATAAGATATAGACAAATTTCAAGGAAGCTAAGTAATAAAAAATGCTCATCTTAAAATGTATGCATCATGAAACATCATTCCCTTTATCAACATGATATAGATTTTATAATTATAAAAACAATCAATATCCATGGTTCCATAACCTACGTGATAACATATATTTACTTTCCATATTATTTTATACAGAGAGTTTGATATTTTTATATGATTGAAGTGATGTAAGTCCTTTATATGCTTTCTTTTGAAACACAAATTTTCACTTAAACTTGTTTTATAGCATTATATAAAATCTCTAACTTATTTTTGATGGTTTTTAAGTGTGTATGACATTGTTTAATCCCCCTCAGTTTGGCATTTATATTGTTTACAATTTGTTAGTATAATGATGCTGTTAAAAGCATATTTTGCATTTTATTTTGTAGAATTTAGGATTATTTTCTTAGAATATATACATTGAAATGAAATTACCTAGCCAGAGGGTAATAATATTTAAGACCCTTGAAATATACTGTCAAATTATTTTACAAACATACTAATATCCATTACAATATAAGTGTGTCATTTCATACCAATATGAAATGATAGTGGACAGGTGGGGGTACTCACCACTATACAGATGAGGAATAAAATCATAGTTGTTTTAAAGTCAGAGGTCAACCAAATATTTCCTTTGTACTTTCTGTGTACAGAAATAAGAATACTTTCTATGTACAGTAACAAGAATACTTTCTCTGTGCAGTAATAAATAATGATCTGAAAGCTAGAGAACTACATGACACTTATTCTTGATTAAGGGTTTGCAATATCATGAATTGCTAAAAAGTCATATAGTATATACTGTATGTGCTTTGAAAGGCAGTATATCATCCAGATGTTTCTTATAGTATTCTTGACTCCATGGTACTTTATGTAATTCATGGCAGTGTACTTCAAGTGCCAAATCAATGGTGGAGCCAAATCCTATGGGGATTCACAACAGTTAACAGGCATGCTGATTTGACTTTGTTTTGTATTTGTAAAGACTTATGGTAGAAAAGAAGATTAATTTGGTTATTAATTTGGAATATTTTGCAGAAAGCATAAGGAGACTATCCAGGGAGAGAGAACATTGCATATCAAACCACAGCTGTAAAACAAAGCTAAGATTTGGGGACAGGTAGATAAATTAAAGCAGCTTTTCAAAGTATATAATTCATATAAAAAGGAAAAGGGGATAGCTTCATCCAGCCCCCATTGGATTTACTCCAAATTAAAAACCTCCTCAATTTGAGCCCGTGAGTATGTGTGAATACCCTGTTTTTTCTCTTGGAGACATGCTAGGAAAGCCCTTTTTGAAGTTGACTGGGGGTGTAGGATTTGTCTTGCACAATTTAATGTATGAGGCAATGATTTATACCACTCGTGAACAGATGATTTGTGAATCAGAGTGCAATCCTCCATAATTTTGTTCTTTGCCTTGCCAGGTGAAACCTCATGCAGCTGTGTTTCTGAGTGACTACTCATATTAGTTTGTAGGTTTGCCATAATAATTACCAAAGACTGGGCAGCTTAAACAACAAAAACATATTTTTTTCTCACAGTTTTGGAGGCTAAAAGTCTCACATCAAGGTGTTGGCAAAGTTGTTTTATCTAACAAACACTTCTCTGCTTGGCCTGTACATGGCTGTCTTCTCCACGTGATCTTCTTTTTGCATCTGTGTCCTAATCTCTTCTTTTTATAAGGACTACAGGCATATTGGATTAAGGCCAAGCTATGTGACCTCATTTTACCTAAATTACTTCTCTAAAGGCCCTGTCTCCAATTACAGTCCCAGTTTGAGGTATTAAATATAAATATATAAATTATTAATAAATATATATTTATATAATTATTTATAAATAGAAATTATTATATATTAATATATAAATATAAATTTGGTGGAATGCAGTTCCACCCATCACACTACCGTTAGGTGTATTCATTGCTGACCCACCACAGACAAGTAATGTGAACAAAACTTTAACACTTTTTTTGTACACATTGAATAAGACTTGGATGTTTTACTTACTGCAGAATAATCTAGGGAATACTGAACGATATATTTCACTCAATAATAGTATTTTATAGGTCAATCTGTGCTAAGAACAGTGAGCAAAAAACCCATAATATTTCTGTTCTAGTAGACTTACTTAAAATTTTAGTGTGTACGCGTAACAACTGCTAAACAGAAAAAGTTTACCTCTGTAAAAATAGAAAAATCTACCTCTGATTGGGTAGATAGTGGGTTAAAAGCTTTTGTTGCTATTCCAATTTGTTAAGAAATTTGGAATTATGAACTTTTTTGAAAATTGATTTACGTATCCATATTAATTATATAATAAAACAATTTATATAAAAGTAATTGAAAACTATAAAACACTTTAAAGAGGTATTTAAATTGTTTCCCTCTGTTACATGAATTATGTATTTTATACAACTAGGGATTTATCTGTGGTGAATCTGAGGGCCAGAGAGTTTAATAAAATTATTTAACTTCACACCGCTAGATGGGAGAAAAATATTAGGCCCATGAAAATGTGTGCTTCCAGACGTGGCATTTTTTTTTCTAGTTCACCATTGCATTTTCACTTGATTTTTCTGACTCCAGTTTCAATTTGAAGGCAGTAAGTCCTTGCTTTAAAGTCCTGAAGGACAGATGAACTCTTCTGCCCATGGAGAATATAATTCTCCTTCTGTCCTGCATAATTAAGCACAAAACTGGGTTTCTATTTCATATCTCTTAAATACACCTTTTTAAATTTTTTTTGGTGTAAGCTAGAGAACCCAGTGCATCTAATCTGTACATTATTCTGACATATAGATATTAACTCTTTAAGCTGAATTTCTAAAGTATCTCAATTGATAATAATCCACTGTTTACATCCTGAGAAGTTAAAGCACTGATAGACTTCAGCATTTTATAATCATAACTAACTTGATTACTTTATAAATATAAAATTAAACCAGATATTGGCCTTTTTCTTTTTGTGTCTATGGAATTGGCTGGTTATTTTTTGCCTTTACAGAAAGATACAATTATGAGATTATTAAAATCCTATTAATATATGTGGACACTCTTTATAAGATTAAGTTTCTCTCTCCCTAGTAGTCAGCTATATGTTTTCCAAAGATTTTGCCTTTACCTGTGAGCAACATCTTGTATATTATACATGCCAACTGACAGTGTAATAGCCTGATAGAATCCTGATTCAAAGATGGTAGTACAATAATAAAAAGCAGTCAAAAATATTCAATAAAAGATACAAAAGTAGATGAAAAATATTCGTTTCCTGTATATTTGAGCTTGCATTAGGAATTCTATAAATAATTTTGTATGACTACAGAGCTCTAAAACAGGACTCATTAATAAACATACAGAAATTCCAAATAACTAGGCTTGAGATGCCTCCCCCCATCCAAACAAAAAAAAGAGAAAAAATTTAATTAAGACAAATTGGTATTTCGTGTGATTGAAAATTAAATGTAAGCTTGAAGAGATACAGAACTTAATAAAGACTGTACTATTTTGATTCTGAAAACAATTCGTAAATTAAAGTGAAATTCCTCCTGTTTAATACATTAACTTTTACCATTCTGAAGTAAGTTTATTCTCCTCTCCAAATGTTGTTTATGGTGAAAGAAACAAAGATGTATTCATCATTACATTATCGTATTTTCTATTTTCAAGTTCTTCTAGGAATTTTTCAGAGAAGCTTGTGGACCTCTTTAGGTATACCCAGAATTTCCCAATAAAAAAAGCATCACTAAACTTCTGAGGTCCAAGAATAGCATGCTAGCTTATAGGTTGTAGAGCTACATCTGAAGGCTGATTAATGAGTTCTATTATTTTTTCCATCATTTTCTTCAGCATTAAAGATCACATTTTTCATATGAGTAATTTTCCAGAAATTGGCACAATATTTTAATTTGGTAAATATTAATATTGTCCCTTAAATTAATTGAGATAGACTGAATCATCTAAAACCCAACTGATTTTGATATGTAGGTACAACATACATACATATGATTAGTTTTGTTGATGTGGGTACTTTATTTTCCCCAAAAAAATGTAGACTACAGAGAGATTCTTGAGGTTTATACTATCAGATGTTCTGCAATCGTCTCAGGCCTCCCATAGTCTTGGATAAATGGTCCTAATACTGTTTAAACCTCTTTGAGATTTAGTTCCCTCATTTTTAAAATAGAAATGGTAAATCTCATTACCTAGATACAGACAATTTATTTCATAGAATTATCTTGTGATTTTTTATCCCTTTTATCCTTTCCTAAATTAAACTAGTTTAGTTTGTGGATCCAGTTATGCATTATGGAGTCTCCAGAGCCTTTCAAAAGAGCTATATCTAGCTCGTGTACCTCCTTTGCGTTACTTGAACTTATCATAGTCCCCTACTAATCTCTGTAGCTGATCTTACCTTCCTTGTGAATCTTTATCCCATCAAGATGAGATGGTTAATTTCCTCAATCAAAGGCATCGCCTTCTCTTGTAATTTATCTAATCTCTTTTAAGTTTACATATTCAGCCTATTGAAAGTTTTCTCTCTCACATAATTATGATAAATAGGCTTGAATGGATGATTCAGTGTATTTAGAGAAATTACTAATCTCTGAGTTCTGTTATCTTCTTTTAGTCCCCTTCATGGTATCTGAACACATTAATATATAAGAACTTAATATACCTTGTAGTTGTGGAGAAAACAAGTTTTTATAAGGATTCAGTTTTTCTTGATTTTCACTGTTCTCTATTGCATATTGAGTAATTTGGTGTCATGCAGTGGATTATTTAGTCCAAGGAATGTCTCATGATTGCTAAGCCACATCCTGGCCTACTGGACCATAATCTGAGCCTCTTTCAGCAAATTCATCAAAATGCAGGACCCTGTGGTGCACAGTATTTCACACGTAGCTGAGGAAAAGCCAGAGACAAGGCATCAGTTTCATTTATACAAACATTTCCCACCTACGGCACTGCACCTAGGCTTCTCAACCCTATTAGTAGTAGTAATTTGCACAGTTTCTCTTAAGGCTTGAGTACGTTGGTCTGCAAAGATTTCAGACATCCCATAGTCACTTGAATCAATCTCTCTTCTTTCCCATCACCCCAAGAAAAAGGGAGGATATGCCTGCTCTTATGTGCCAGTCTCTTTCCACTTCATCAGATCTCTGACTTAGCAGGGGGCAGATTCTTACACACTCCACGTTTTCTCCAGGGGCTTGTCTTGCCTGGTAGGTGTAAACTCCAAGACGTAATATGGCCTGATACAAATGCCATTAATTAGATTTTAAATTTAGTATTTCTTATCTTACACTTTCATGTCGACTTAAAACAAAACAAAACAAAAAAACACTATCAACTATCAGAAGCCGTCAACTAAGTCAATGGAGTAGTAACCTCGTTTCTTCAGGGACCGTACCTTTTCCTTCTCTTTCCTGGAGTGATAGTGTAACAGTGTGTCCAGACTTGGTGGGTTCTTGGTCTTGCTGACTTAAAGAATAAAGCCCTGGACGCTTGAGGTGAGTGTTACAGTTCTTAAAGATGGTGTGTCCAGAGTCTGTTCCTTCAGATGTTCACAAGTGTTCAGAGTTTCTTCCTTCTGGTGGGTTCGTGGTCTCGTTAGCTTCAGGAGTGAAACTGCAGACCTTTGTGGTGAGTGTTACAGCTCTTAAGGCAGCATGTCTGGAGTTGTTCGTTCCTCCCGTCTGGAGTTGTTGATTCCTACCAGTGGGTTCAAGGTCTTGCTAGTCTCAGGAGTGAAGCTGCAGACCTTCCTGGTGAGTGTTACAGCTCAAAAGGGTGGTGTAGACCCAAAGAGTGAACAGCAGCAAGATTTACTGCACAGCAAAAGAACAAAGCTTCCACAATGAGGAAGGGGACTCTAGAGGGTTGCCACTGGCTGGCTCCGGCAACCTGCTTTTATTCCCTTATCTGACCCCACCCATATCCTGCTGATTGGTCCATTTTACAGAAAGCTGATTGGTCCACTTTGACAGAGTGCTGACTGGTGCATTTACAATCCCTGAGCTAGACACAGAGTGCTCATTGGTGCATTTACAATCCTTTAGCTAGACACAGAGTGCTAGACAGAAAAGTTATCCAAGTCCTCACTAGGTTAGCTAGATACAGAGAATTGATTGGTGTATTTACAAACCTTGAGCTAGACACAGGGTGCTGATTGGTGTATTTACAATCCCTTAGCTAGACATAAAGGTTCTCCAAGTCTCTACTAGACTCAGGAGCCCAGCTGGCTTCACCTAGTGGATTGACCATGGTGGGCTGCAGGTCCCAAGCCCAGCCCGGCAGGGAGTTGGCTGAGGCCCAGCGAGAATTTGAGGGCAGGCTTGGTGGGTGGGCACTGCTGGGGGACCCCTGCAGACCCTCTGCAGCTGCTGGCCCGGGTGGTAAGCCCCTCACTGCCCAGGGCTGGCTGCGCCTGCTGGCCACTCAGAGTGTGGGATGCCGAGTCCATGCCCACCCAGACCTCCCGCTGACCAGTGAGCACCACAGAGCCCCGTTCCCGCCCACACCTCTCCCTCCGCACCTCCCAGCAAGCAGAGGGAGCCGGCTCCGGCCTCAGTCAGCCCAGAGAGGGGCTCCCACAGTGCTGTGGTGGGCTGAAGGGCTCCTCAAGCGCCTCCAGAGTGGACACCAAGGTCAAGGAGGCGCAGAGAGCCAGGGCTGCTAGCACATTATCACCTCTCAACAGCTCAGCTTTAGGAGCATAAGGTTCTGAGAAAACCGATTCAATTGTGAAATAAAGGGAGTAAACAATCTGTAGATTCGCACTGGTATTTTCATGATACTAAACAATTTTGCACATGTCAAATAATCTTGAATAAATCACATGGGTTTTATAGAATATAATTAAATGGAGAGGAAAAAAGAGCTTGAAATTATTATACCTAATAATTATATACATCTGCATGATTTATGTGATAGCATAATTTAATGGGAAAAAACTAAGAGTCATGTGATCTGCTTTCTGGGTTTGTTTCTGCTTTGCAGTTATCTTTAAAGGCAAAATCGCTAATTTAATAGTTGATAATTCTAAAACACTGCTTTAAAAAGTTTTAACATGTGCTTATGAGAATAAACTTACTTCTCCCGTTTATCAGTGAGTCTTGTCTCACTAATTCCAGGCTTGTACCAATTTTGTTGTATGTAGCATTACCTACTTGTGTCAACAAATGGGCAGCTCTGACTTGTTTATTACATGGCCATGCACACTCTGGAAAATGTTATTATATATTCAAAAATCAACTTGAACTTGGTATCTGTTAGCAGATGTCTTGGAAGGTCAGGTTGGAAATGAACTAAATGATGAATTCTGACTAGTTGTAATGCAGGAAGCAGAGTAATGCATGCAGATTGTATGCTGCATAGTGAGTCAGCAATTTTGTTTATTCCTACTCATGTTCCCTGAACTTTTTTCATAAAATGATTGAACACTAGAGATATATGCTTAACCAGTATGAAAGCAGATGTTAAAAAAAGTCAAAGAATATTCTGCCTACAATTGATCATTACCTAGAAAGACAACACAGTATCTTAGCAGATTGCTGTAAGTGATTAAATTGGTATCCTCATCAATCAGCACTCCAATATCTCTGGAATAGATTTTCAGTTTCATTGGTACATGTCACATAAGAAGGACAAACACATTTCTGTGACCTCAAACTGCAGGACATCTTTGCCTAATATTGGTGGCACCATTTCGGTATGTCAAAGCATTATATATTTATGGAACATTATTTGTCAAAAACTGTTAAAACTTAAGCAAATCACTTGATCTTGAGCTTCCGTTTTTTTGTTGTTGTTTTTGTTTTGTTTTGTTTTTGTTTTTGGCCAGCACCCTTTTCCTTGAGTTCTTACTCTGTGCCAGTCACCATTACGATTCACATGGATTATTTTCACAAGAACCCTAAACTACAGGTATGTAGTATTTTCCCGTTTTATGAAAAAGATAATGGATTTAAAGAAAACATGTCTATTGGCTAAGAACTTAGAGTAAATAGATAAACTCAGTATAATTCTAGGGAGTCTGACTTTAGAATTTGTTTTTACTACCATTATATTAGGCTCAAAGATTTCTCCTTGTTTCAATATTCAGTTGGACCATGGATAACAATATTTTGTTTAGGTATCTTGCAGTAACACCAGAACTACTCGGGTACATAGGGAAAGACTTATGTCTCAGGAGGCTAGCAAAGTTTAGACCCCGGGCCTAAATCTGGCCCACTACTATTGGAAATAAAGTTTTATTAAAGTATAGCCATGCCCTTTTGTTTACATATTATCTAGGGCTGCTTTTGTGTTACAGTCACAGAACCATGTAGTTGTAATAGAGATTGGACTACAAAATAAAATATTTACTACCTGTATTTTTACAGAAATGTAATAACCCTTATGGACTTTATTGCTGGCTTTTGAATCACTTGAAGTATAAATCTCTTACACTTTAGGATGAAAAATCTTTCTCATTATAGCTTTCAAATGTGTGAAAGATTTTTAGACCTAGGTGGGGTAGTGGGTTATTAGAAGTATCCAGCAGGTGATACATATATCACAGTGATTTTAGAGATACCAGGTAGAACACCAGGGCTAGAGGGAGATGGAACTGGAAATCAGTGAAGCTGATTCATTCATACATTACAACAAATTTTTAAGGAATGCCTGATTTTTGACAAGGTTGGCAATGGGTATTTAAGGTAGCATGGTGAAGAAGACAAGAATGTTTCTTGACTTCCTGTGGCTTAGGGGACATCACTGAAAGTTAGGGACTACCTTTTCATTATAATTCCTGGGGCTGACCATTTAAAACTACTTCTATCTTTAGTATTCCAGCTTGTGGAAGCAATGCTGTGTCCCTCATTCTCTTCTCTACACTTCATACTCCTTCATTAGTGTTGTTTTCTTTTACAGATACTGTGAATTCCCCCTGTATCCCCCAGTTGCTCACCCTAATTACTCTGCTATTCTTGCCTGCTCCTATTCTTGCCAGCATTTTAGATGCTCTCTCTGTATAAACAATTATGTCCTCCATTATGACAGTTTATCCCAAGTCAACTCTGTGGGCCAGATCTTTCCTTTCTTCTAAAAATCCCAGCATTTTGTTCTAGTCTCTCCTACTACTAATTCCTAGGCTCACCACTACCCTGCTGTTCTGAGTCTAGGAATTTCACAGGGAGTTGAAGTGAAGTTGGAGGAGAAAGAACGTCACGATAGTCAAACTCACTGGGAATTATAGGATTAGTGCCTGAGAGTGTGCAGTGGACACTATATATCTGGAATAAAGCAAAGAATTTAAGGAAGTGTCTCACGAAGCTTCACATATAAAATTACTTCAAATTACTTGGGAAAAGAACACTGCCAAACTGAGAATTGGCAGGGGCCTGAGAGGCAGAAACAAAGAACTTTAGTCTGAACTATGTGGGGCTCACAAATATCTGAGCTTCTGTAAATTGATGGAGGATGGGATTCTGATATTTTTAGTAGTGATGGAAGAGAATATGTTATATTTATTGCATATCAACATTTCAAGGACTAGGTTGTCTCTACCAATTTCTCTCTAGCTCTGGTCCTTCCCTATTAAAAAAATAAAGAAAATCAATTATTTTCATGTGGACCAATTCTGAAACCATTGAAGCTCATGAGAATCATAGATAATATTAGATCAAATCCAGGATGTAAATAAAGTTGTTTTTCTCTTTTCTCTCTGCACCCCCACTGTAGGTACTTCCTCCTGACAGATGTTCCATATTCTAATTATAATGTTTTGCTTCTACAGGTTTCTAAAACTGCTTTCCTCCTCCAAATCATCCCATTGCATTATCCTTTATTCTGTATCTGCTTTTTAGGCTTTATAGACTTGATTGTCTAAACAAATTCATTATTAACATCTCCTTCTCACCAACTGCCCACACCTGATCATTCACTTATGACCCACTTTAAATTCATCACTATTTCCAATGTTGTTACTCCTGTCCATCTTCACTTACTCTGTTGGAAGGAAGAAGCACATAATTACTTGAATAAAGGGAAAGGATTCGTCTAGCAAAGATCTCAATGTTCCAGAGAGTTTGTTCAAAAACCAATGACTGGGCCACAGAGTTCCTGATTCAGGCTTTCTGGGATGAAAAACAAAAATGAGAATTTGAATTTCTCATTTCTCAGTCGAGTTTCCAGATTATGCTGATACTGCTGGTCTGGGGACCACAGTTGGAGAGGTGCTGCTGTAGGCCTTCAGGCTGTGTTTGCTGCCTTCTCCCACAATCCTTTGACTTTGCTGTCAGAAATAACTTTTAAATTCTGGTAACATCAGCCCCTGATCATATTCCTAAGGCAGAATTCAGAACAGACTGCTTCCCATGTAGGATCTCTAATAATAAATCCCAGCATTTTGTTCTAGTCTCTCCTACTACTAATGATGCCCTTGGACCCCATCTGTCATATACTGAAAATTAACACCAAACTCCAAACTAATTTCAAATCTCTAGAGACTCCTTGCTTGGTCTTTCTGTTGTCTCTGCATATGCTGATTTCTTTTGTCTGAATGACAAACTGGCTCTCAGGCATTGGTGTACACAGACAATGTCACCGTTCCTGTAAAGCATTCACACTAACGCTGAAAATATTAGTTACTTCATTCTCTACAGTTCTTGTATTTAAATATGTTAGCACAATTATGCCATTGTGTTGCAATCATTTTCTGGATATCTTTCTCTAGGAAGGGATTACATATTCCTTTAATGTGCCAATATTGATGGTTTAATTGTCAATCTAGGTCTACATAGCCTTTTACCTGACACATTTTAGATGCTCTCTCTGTATAAACAATTATGTCCTCCATTATGACACTTTATCCCAGGTCAGCTCTGTGGGCCAGATCTTTCCTTTCCTCTAAACGTTTCTTCTATAAATCTTAAAACTAACCAATCCATTATACTAGCACTAGGTATAGCGGGCAGAGGGCTTTTTCATAGCCTTCAAAACCCCGTTAGAAGAGTCTTGGCTACACCCCATGTAGAATCAACCTTAGAATAATGATATGATAATACTTTATAATAATGGCATATTTACTATTATTTCTTTGAGAACTTTTGAGATATCACGATTTATAGCTCACAAATCTTCAAAATAATGTTATCATATGAGTACTGTTGTTAATTCCATATTACAGATGGAGGAATGGAAAAACTAAGGTTTCCAGTAACATTCGGAGTGTAAAAGGCAGTGGGTGATACTGGGTGAACTGGTCTAATTTTAGTACCCTAGATGAAAGGACCACTATCTCTCTAGATGTGTTTAAATTTCACCCTTGCAGATTAACTTGTTTCGATGTTTGCAAGGTTCCCAGGACAATTACGTATCATTGAATTTAAAGTAGATTCCCCTCAAGAAGTACTTTTTCCTACATTCTGCATAGTAGGGATGCCTTGTCCCAGCTGCACATTGTAAGGCTTCTCAGTCGGGTGGCAGTCCAGTGTAACACACCTGTGAGGCAGGACTATGTCCATGACCCTTGGTTCTTGAGCGGAATTTCTAGTTTGGTTGGAGCACTGAGAGAACACAATTCCTTTTCTAGTGCCAGAACCCAAAAATAGATGATGGAGCTTCTAGAAGACCTAAAATAGATTTTATGATTTAGAGGATCCTACAAGTCATGAAGTAGATGAAGTGAGTGCGAAGGAACATGGAATAGAATGAGAGAGTGCTAGAATACAGGATATTCAACTGAGGATGTTCCGCTGGAATGATGATCTTGATTAGACAAAGGAACTCAATTTATCTAACAGATTGTATTCTTTCACAACAAAATTAGAGGTGGACCTCATTTTGTCTTTGTGATCACTGTACTGCATTGTTGTATATTTATTTGTATTCTTCTCTGACACCGTTTAACAAAAGGTTTGATTTTCTCATCTAATTCTATCAGTATTCAAAAAGCAGCAACATTAGCCTCTTTGAATTATGTAATCAAAATTATCTTTAAAATAATGTTCACCTGTTCAGTTAAGCATCTTCCTATAAATATCTATATGGTGAGTACTGTGGGTAAGTCCATGGACCAGGTATGTATCACAGATACGTGGATCAGTAAGCCTCAGTCTTACTCTTAAAGAGCTTAAAATTGAACAAAGGAGACTTTAGAGGATTTGACGTACTAAAAAAAAGTTTCAAATCAAGACAGTCAGTTGCCACAGGCCACAGTCAAAATCACTCCCTTACCTCCCTTAGTACTTGGCAATGATCCTTGAGAAGGGGACTGCCATGACTGGACACACCTATCAGGAAGATTAGTCAGAGGATCAGTGTTTAAGAAAATATAGCCTAGGAAGTATGACCTGGGAAGAGATGGTATGGAGTAGAGTTCAAAAACTCAGACTTGTCTTATTTCACATCCTAACATACTTTCTTGCTGTGTAATATGGAGCAATTTGTGAAACTTTTCTGAGTTTTATTTCCTCTACTGGTAAGATGAAGATACCATCACGTTCCCTCACAGTGTTGCTATGATGATTCATATGAATTAAAGTGATTGGCAATTACCAAGTATTCAATAGTTGCTTACTATTAATACAACAGCACTGTTATTATTTCATTGATTAGTGTTGAGGGAAGAAAGATACACATATTAGAGACATTGTATATGTAGAACAAAAAAAAATACACTTGCCGGGATGTGAAGAGAAGTGGAAGAAGGAGGTGTCAATGTGACTTTAAAACGTTGCTTCTGGGTGAAGGGGAAAAGACAGCATCATTAATAAATGTAAGAACCACAATGATTCCTGCTCCTTAAGCCTTCTCCTGGCAATATAACTAACACTAATAAAATGCAAAGAAGGTGATTTGGAGTCAGCCTTTTATTAACTCATTTTCAGGTCCTCCTATCCCCAAACAGGGAGCTCAGAACTCACTGACTCAGGAAGAGAGCATGACAACAGACCAACAAAATTATGCCGAGTGACCCTGTTTTAGAGTCAAAGCCATAGCCACTACAGAAGCCAAAAGCCATTTGTATTTTTTTCTTTTTTGCAAATTACTTGTATCCACGTTTTTACTTTTCTTGTTATTCATTGCTAACCTGTTAAATTCCTAGAGTTTGCACATCCAATTCCAAAATATTCCTCCTCAAAGATGTTTTGTTGATAAATATGTCCTAAAGAATTCAAATATTATGGACTTCTGACTGTAATTTATTTTAAGTATATAGCAATTTAGACAACACTTTATAAAATAAATAACAATGTAACACTTCATAGTCCTGAGGGGGAAATATGAAATCTATGTTTCAGTAACTTTGTGACTAATTAAAAATCAAGTGATTCTTAGCCACTTGATTAGTAGCCAAATGCACTCGATTAGTTTGTAGTTCCCTGGACCTAAGGAAGGGAATCAGTGTCAGCCAAAATTATAATTGAGACCTGTTAAACACACAGGAAGACTTAATGGCAGAGCTTAAGCTTCCTCCTATATGAGATTATACAGAGTTGATTGTAAAAGCTACAAATTAACAGATGAAGCTACAATTACTGTCATTGCACAGAGAAAAAATATATACTTTATAATAACATATATGTAAAGAAAATGGGTTAATAAAAATGGTGAGAAAAAAGATCTGTGTAAAGTAGCACAAAGAGAATATAAATTCTTGCCTTGACCTAGAATCCATCTGCTTCTGTCTAATGAACACCCAAGCACCTGCAGGGTACCCTTCCACTCTAGGAACCAACAGTGATAATTAGCCCACATAGTGATCGTATTTGATTAGAAAACTCTGCTAGGCGGCTGTGTTGAACGTGTCAAAAAATATGTCCTGGACGTCTCTCCTGCGCATCTCTTGCTGAAGCCAGATCTTATCACCTGCTCTTTTTATATCTGCGTCTCTTAGAAACGTAGGTTCTTCTGCCTGTTTCTTCCCATTCTGTAACCTAGCACTGTGGAGATGCTTGTCTATATAAAGCTAAATGACTATGTACTGTTCTCTTGCCTTTTCTGGTTCTTTGCTATGGATTGAGCTCCCTGTTCATTATATATTGTGCTTTCTTTTCAAGGAATTTTCTTGGATTGGACCTTGATATTCCCATCAACTTGGCATTTTCAAAGCTGTATTGTCCCTTGCCCTTTGATTGCAATGGCCGTCTTTGGCTTGCCCTTTTTATTTGACTTTTTTTTTTTTTTTTTTTTTGGCTAGGTTCAAGTTGTCTAGGTTCATATTTGGACATGGCATAATGTTTAAGTATTTGAGAGCTATTTTACTCAGCCCCTAACAGTCCCCACCTACCTCCCAAGTTCACATTAGCTCCCCCTCCTGTTCAATTTGATCCCTATCACTCTTAGGATGTTCTTCTGAGGCCGATTAAGCAAAAGTTTATCCTCAGCATGTAACACTGGAAATTAGAGTCAGATGAAGAATCAAAACTATTTCACATAAATGAACATTTTTCTATACCACTGCTCTGAATTTTCTGGAAACAAAATCACATTAAATGGCAAGTCATCATGGAGTCAAAGGAATCAAATGACCCTAAATAAAGCTTTCCAGAAACATCAATATTTGAAAATAAATAATAAATCAATTCAGGTATAGTATGGATTCTGACATGATTCAAGTTTTTCTAGTTAACAGATCTAGATAAATGGTATGTATTGAATCTAAAGGATCCCTGAAATTTAGAAATTTAAACAGGCAGTTTTGGCCCAGTTGTTATTTTTAATTCTATAGTAAGTATACATTAGATATGAAGAACAGAATGTCTGTGAGAATGAAGGTGGTATGTACGTGTGTATTAGGGACCGAGTGCATAAGCATGACCTCATAAGGACAGATACAATTTCATTGTGGTTAAATTTGTTAAACATTAAAACCACATACCCATTATTAAAATGACCTAGGGTTTACTTGTGGGCATTTGGGTTCTAATAGCTCCAACTTCAATGAACAATGCCAGAAAGTTTAACATTACATTATCCTACATTCATGTGGTACTTACATCTTGGATAAAAATGCATACATTTTTAAGAAATTATTCATATATTTAATTCCAGATTATTTTATGAGCATGAGATTTACTGAAAGTAGAAGAAAAGTGAGAACAGAGCTGAGTAAAATGTTTTTTTTTTTTTTTTTTTTTTAGATGGAGTTTTGCTCTGTCACCCAGTCTAGAGTGCACTGGTGCCATCTCAGCTCACTGCAGCCTCCGTCTCCCAGGTTCAAGCAATTCTCCTGCCTCAGCCTCCTGAATAGCTGGAACTACAGGCGCCTGCCACCACTCCCGGCTAATTTTTGTATTTTCAGTAGAGACGAGGTTTCACCATATTGGCCATGCTGCTCTCAAACACTTGACCTTGTGATCTGCCCGCCTGGGCCTCTCAAGGTGCTGGGATTACAAGCTTGAGCCACCGTGCCCAGCCACTGGCTATTTTAATAGTTTGGAGAAAGAAGATGGGGAGAAGAGGTGCAGAAAATGGAGTTCACAGTACTATACATTATTATAAATAAGACCTAATCCTCCTACCTCTTGACCAGACAAGTTCCTTCTTTAAAAATAAAATTACCAAATATTTTTTCTCCAGTTGTTTTCCATTCATCATTTTGCTTTTCTCCTTTCCAGACCTTAAGGCTAAGATTCCAGAATCAGCTTGACTTTTATTACAGACTCGTTGTCTTTTGAGTCAGTCCATACTACGGTTGAACTACTCTAGCTTTTGAATATTATTTCTTAAATTAAACTAAAATTTGACTCTTCTCTCTACCCTTTTCCTCTGAGGCAATTCAGAACAAGTCAAATCCTCATACTTGAGAGTTTTTCAAATAATTGATGGAACTGCCATATTTTCCTGTAAGTCTTATCCTCTGGATATTTATTATTAATATTTTCCTGGGTTTCATATGACACTAAAACCCAGGTTGGCAGGCTCTTCACCAATATTAATCAAATCAATCTATTATTTTGGCATCATGCAGATATAACCCTATTAGTTTTTGAGATCAGTACGTTTTCTTCTTCAGAAAACATATTTCCTGCCTAGAAGGAAATATCACAGGCTGAGAAGGCTTTTAAACTTTGAGTGCAATCTTGAGGTTATCAAGGGAAGTGGTAAAATCAGTTTTTCAAAGATTTTGAAGTTTGTGGAGTCAGAAGAGCATAATATAGGAACAGAGAGTCGAAAGTTATGTTTCGTTATTGACCACTGAAAAGCAAATTTCAAAGATCAAAATAAAAACTTTTTAACTTCCTTAAATTGACTTCTCAAATTACTTGAATATATTTTGTGAGAAAATCTGGCCCAAGTGATCTCGTTGTTCAATTCCCACCTATGAGTGAGAACATGCAGTGTTTGGGTTTCTGTCCTTGTGATAGTTTGCTGAGAATGATGGTTTCCAGCTTCATCCATGTCCCTGCAGGGGACATGAACCCATCCTTTTTATGGCTGCATAGTATTCCATGGTGTATATGTGCCACATTTTCTTAATCTAAGTTTATCATTGATGGACATTTGGGTTGGTTCCAAGTCTTTGCTAGTGTGAATAGTGACACAATAAACATACATGTGCATGTGTCTTTATAGTAGCATGATTTGTAACCTTTGGGTATATACCCAGTAATGGGATTGCTGAGTCAAATGGTATTTCTAGTTCTAGATCCTTGAGGAATCGCCACACTGTCTTCCACAATGGTTGAATTAATTTATACTCCCACCAACAGTGTAAAAGCATTCCTATTTCTCCACATCCTCTACAGCATCTGTTGTTTCCTGATTTTTTAATGATTGCCATTCTAATTGGCATGAGATGATATCTCATTGTGGTTTTGATTTGCATTTCTCTGATGACTAGTGATGGAGAGCATTTTTTCATGTATCTGTTGGCTGCATAGATGTCTTCTTTTGAGAAGTGTGTGTTCATATTCTTCACCCACTGTTTGATGGGGTTGTTTTTTTTTTTTTTTCTTGTAAATTTGTTTGAGTTCTTTGTAGGTTCTGGATATTAAGCCCTTTGTCAGATGAGTAGATTGCAAAAATTTTCTCCCATTCTTATGTTGCCTGTTCACTCTGACGGTAGTTTCTTTTGCTGTGCAGAAGCTCTTTAGTTTAATTAGATCCCATTTGTCTATTTTGGCTTTTGTTGCCATTGCTTTTTGTGTTATAGTCATGAAGTCCTTGACCATGCCTATGTCCTGAATGGTATTGCCTAGGTTTTCTTCTAGGGTTTTTATGGTTTTAGGTCTAACATTTAAATCTTTAGCCCACCTTGAATTAATTTTTGTATAAGGTTTAAGGAAGGGATCCAGTTTCAGCTTTCTACATATGGCTAGCCAGCTTTCCCAGCACCATTTATTAAATAGGGAATCCTTTCCCCATTTCTTGTTTTTTGTCAGGTTTGTCAAAGATCAGATGGGTGTAGAAGTGTGGTGTTATTTCTGAGGGCTCTGTTCTGTTCCATTGGTCTCTATCTCCGTTTTAGTACCAGTACTATGCTGTTTTGGTTACTGTAGCCTTGTAGTATAGTTTGAAGTCAGGTAGCATGATGCCTCCAGCTTTGTTCTTTTGGCTTAGGCTTGTCTTGGCAGTGCGGGCTCTTTTTTGGTTCCATATGAACTTTCAAGTAGTTTTTTTTTTTCCAATTCTGTGAAGAAAGTTATTGGTAGCTTGATGGAGATGGCATTGAATCTATAAATTACCTTGGGCAGTATTGCCATTTTCATAATATTGATTCTTTCTATCCATGAGCATGGAATATTCTTCCATTTATTTGTGTCCTCTTTTATTTCGTTGAACAGTTGCTTGTAGATCTCCAAGAAGAGACCACTTTACAGTAGCTTTAGTTCTTAGTCCAAGCTCTCTCCCACTTTTGGGGTCATATGCATATCTTTCCCCTTTGTTATTATTTGGTTTTCCTCCTTTAATTTTGAGGAGGAAGGGAAGTTATCACGGTGATACAGCAAAACCAGATAGAAACATTTTAATAAATTAAAACATT
The DNA here is from genome assembly GCF_002776525.5 of Piliocolobus tephrosceles. Lineage (NCBI taxonomy): Eukaryota > Metazoa > Chordata > Mammalia > Primates > Cercopithecidae > Piliocolobus > Piliocolobus tephrosceles. The sequence continues at coordinate 82,627,741 of NC_045448.1, read as the reverse complement.
GAAGTTATAGAAAAAGAAATAATCAATATTATCTAAAAGACCAGAGTTGGTTGGTTGTTTTGTTGTTGTTGTTGTTGTTTAAAAAAAAGAAAAGAAAAGAAACAATGAATATAAAACTTTATACAAGTTTTTCTCTTGCCTCCAAAGTAGAGCAAGGAGTGCAGAGGGGTAGACGTTCCAGAGGAGGTGGGCAAAGAAAGGCGGAAGATGAAGAAAGGATTCCCAAACACTATCTGCACTGACTGAAAGAATCTCAGGGAAATAAGACACATTTTATGGTTGGCTACTAACTTAATTGTTTCCTTTTTGTAATGGCTTATGCCAACATTTCTATGTATAAAAATTTATGAAAGAACTAAAAATCAAAGTTTTTGCTAGCCTGGAGATGCCTATCTTCAGAATCACTGTTAAGGCGTCAGTGAGAAAGGAAAAGTTACTGAAAGTGGCTGAAGCCATCATAAAGCCATAGTGGACAGAATGGAATGCAAATCATCTAACTTCAAGCCCAGAGCTCTTTCTCATATATTTTATCTGTATTTCTAAAAGTGATAATATATTCCATGGCATTTTGTAAACTATAAAATACTAAACAAATCCACTGAATTAGTTTGTTGATATATCAGCTCTCCAAAAATAATCCCTTAGCTCCAAACACTGCATTATGCATTCAGTTTGGTCACTTGGTGGGCTATATATCAAATTCCAATTTATAGTTGAATATTTCATTTAGAAAAACACAAAAATAGTGGCAAACTGGAAGATTGTCTTTCAAAATATGTAGCCTGACTTAGTCATGTTTAATTAAATTATACCATGCTTATCTGACAAATATTCCCCAACAGAAAACACTGAGGAAAATAGATTTATAGCTCAACTATCCTTGATCTAGCTTACTGAAGGCAACTTTAAGCCTTCAAGGAGTAGAGTCAGATGTAGCCAAACTTTGAAAATACTCATCAGTCTCCTTATAACCTGTCACAATCCCCCTTAAACCCTGGCTGCCAAGACTGCACAACTAAATTTATGTTCAATTACAGTAACTCTATTACCCAAAGCATTTGGCATATTTACATCCCATTCACTCTATATAATATTTGAACTTAAAATTTACATTTAAGTGGTCGTATTCTAAATTTCCTTTGTTGTAAGCAAGCTCAAAATCTTTTAAAGGAGATATAAATTAAAACTTCAATAAACAAAAATTAAATGAGTAAATACAGTTTTCAGGAGAGAGACAAGACCTGTCTTTATTACAGTCATATACAGTGTTAGTTAGAAAAGGTCCTCACCTAAGAATGTACTCAGAGAGTAGTTGTGAAAGGGAAAGAAGGGAAGAAAGAAGAAAGAATAAAAACAGATGTTTTTCTAAAATACAAGTATAGCTTCATACGCCCTGAACTTTTATTGAGTTTGAGGAGCTATTCCAATTTGCTCATATATTTTTACATTATTTAATCCTCACACTAACATACCAGTAGTCATTACTTGCAATTTGTTCATAGTAACGATGATGAAATTGTTCAGTAAAGGACCTCTTTCGGAGTCATGTATCCAGCAAATGGCAGAGTCAGGATTGACTATGGTGTTGTTTGACTGCAAAGCCCTTTTAAAATAATTGATTTCATATATATATAAATGAAGACCATTATAGGTCGGGGTACTTTGGGATGGTTTCCTGGAGAAAATGACCCAAATTGTGAGGGCAGACAGGATGTTTTAGACAGGAAAGCAGCGTGATTAAGAGAGGCAGGAGCGTGGCATGCAGGTGTGTGCAACAACAAAGCAGTAGTCCCAAGAGTGGGTCATTCACCTGATTTTTGTCAGATTTGATTATATTTGTGCATGAATTAAAATATGACTAATATTTTCTTTAACTGACACTTTTTTGTACTTGAATAATTTATAAACACTGTAGCATATCCACAAACAGAAACATGTTTTAATAGTAGGAAGCTATAAAATAAACTGAAAGCAGAGCAAGGTTTTGAATTCTACCAAGGTATTAATGCCTGCCAGCCTAAGATTCTAAGTCTGGAGTTTACTATTCCTTTTAACAGAAAATAATTATGATAGCATTAATGGGTAATAGAATTTGAGAATTTATCATATGAGAGTGACTGTTTTTTGAGTGATTTACGCCTGTATAAGGCCACATTTGATCATAATAACTGCTTGAGATTTATTATCCCTTCTTTAAGAATAAGGAAACTGTAAAATGAAGAGTTGTAAGTGGTGGATAGAAAGATGTTAAAGATATACTAGCCATTAACTAAGTCTTCCTACTCCATCAACTAAAACAGTTGAAAGAATTTGAGAAAGGAGCTGACCTTCCAGCCACAACATTTAATGTTGTGCCCAGATAATTCCTCTGGTCAGATGTCTCAACACTTTATCTAATCCGTCCTCTTATCAGTGGCACCTCCTTCATACTTGGGAACATTAAGGGTGGGAACACAAAGTTACAACATCCTGTCTTCTGTGAGACAATGAGTGGCATCATATTTGGCGTATCAACACATTCCTATGAGTGGGTGTAGGGAATCAAGGACAGGTAGCTTGAGTGACTGTATACTTCTAAAGGTCTAAAGTTCACATTCCTCAGGAAACAGAAGAAAAATAAAGTATACAAGAACTTATGAAGGGTAACAGAAGAGAACCCCAGTAATAATTTTATGGATTTTTCTTATACCAAAAATGAGCACTGGAGAGATAGTTTACCAATTGAACAAGGAAATCATTCTCAAACATTCTGAAGCGACTTAATAGCATTCTCCCACCCCCACCTTTTAAATTTTTAAGTAATTTCTGCTAAAATGTCTGCTTACACTGACTTCTGCAAAGTGTTTGTGTTTTTTAATAAATATCATTAGAATAGATTCATGTAAGATTTATGAATCACAAGGGTCCTGAACTGCAAAGATGTGCAATCTAGATCATATAATGTCTGTAACACCATCACACAATTCGATTTACTAATGAGGAAAGGAAACGTATTAAAAAGACCTCTCTGATTCCATCTATTATAAAAAAGGGAATTTGCAATGCATCCTAAATCATAATCCCAAGTGGTATTGCAGTCTCCAGAGAAGAAAAACACCTTTTATGGTTCATGGGAGAGGAGCAATTCTTTCTGGGGGGAAAAAAAAGACAGAAAAACGCAAATTTTCATCCTCCTAAGAAGAATTGGCCTTAAACAACTGATATTTTATTAGTTGTGATATGAGGCCAGGCAAAGAGAATAGCTTGGTGACACAGAAGGCTGCTTACCTTGTATAATTTGATATACATCAAATTATATTATACAACACGTCCTTTTGGTGTATGTCAAACACACCTTACAGTCGTGTTTTTAGATATTTATGAAATATAAAAGTGTAATATCTGAGATATAATGCACTGAGCATTATCAGCAAACAGTATACTGCCACGGGAAAATTAGCAACTCTGGGGGTGATGCAGTCATTGAACAGGCACAGGAAGTAAGAAACATGGTTAGCATGAGATGCTGCTGCTGAGAAAATGCATAGGAAGTTGTCATACTGAAAAACATTGAAAATACTACAACAGCTTTGTGGAGATGTGATCACTGAAAGGGAGAGAGTATACAGCTGGGTTGAAAACCATATTTATCCATCTTATATCTTTATTAAGGGTAGGGTCTATATAGTGTATGTACAGGCAATTAGTTATTTTAATCTATGTAAGTATCAAGCATAGGTAAAATTCATTCTCCATAAGTTATTTCTAGAAATAACCTCTGTTAAAATTATTTTAGAAATATGTACCTACATAATTCACAACCCATTTCTGTCAGCTAGCAAGGAGAATTATGAAAATGATAATCTTTTACTTATGTAAGTGAGCAATATTCACAAGCAATAATGGCTTGTTTTCTTCTGGGGTAACTGTTCCTTATCCTCCAAGCATAGAGCAAGTTTTGTACCTACTGAGTCAGGTTTTATTCCTTTGTGATATGACTGCAAACTTTTCTTGTTTCTATCATATCCTTAACAATTCAGCCTTATCATACAAAAAACAATAACCACAGAACAAGGCAGCCAAGTAAATGGTACAAATATGAATTGTTACAAAACTTTGGAGCAGCAGAAATTTAAATCAATATGGTGTCCGGGAAACTTCACCAAGGAGCCACTTAAACTAAGCATTGAGGAATGGACATGGGATATAGCAGAGAGGATACACCTGACTGCATTGATGACATGATCAAATGCCCAACAGTGGAGAAAAATAATGTCAAAAACTCCCTTTTCCTAGTTTATTTTCTTGATTAACATTCCCAAAGCACTTTTTATAAGTCTTTTAAAGTTTTTTTTTTAAAACTTCACACATTAGAAAGCAGATCAAAACAGAAGAAAAGACAGAACAATATGCATGAGTCATCTGGGTACTTGTGTTGCTAAGGCAACAGTTTCATACACAGAGGGAGCGAAGAAAACGTTACTTAGCAGCAAATTATTGAATCATATCTACCTCTAATAAAAATGTGTCAGCTTGAACTGTTCAAACCAATAAGTGCCTACGGTGCTGTGAATGCCTTCGCAATTGTTTTGTGGATTCACCTTTCTCTAACAAAGCACAATTGATTTTATGCTAGCAACCAACAATTTGGTTTTTTTAATATACTCATATTGGCAATGAATTCTTACAGCAGAACCTTTCATTTTCTTCACTAGATAGATCTAGGCATGCGTACAGGGGCATGAATATTCCAGACAGATCTGTTCTTCTAACATTTGCTGAAACTGAAAGAAGGAGCATGCTTTCAAAGAGTTTTCCCAGGCCTGGACAGTCACATATCTAACCATGGTGATTAAACCCACATTCAGTACTTTCCCCAAAGGTCTGTAAATGTCGGTATAAGTTCCATAAACTGAAATACATTGCTATAAGGTTAAGAGAATATCATTGTTAATGATGCCCCTTAGTGCACTTACAATTTCCTTTTAAGAGTTATTGGCTGAGGGACATTCCCAAGCCATATGGACATATATTCTCTAGTCATTGTGGAAATTCCAACGTGAGCAGTGGTATTCTCAAATCTTACGATGGGCTGCATGAGGGACATACAATATCCTCAGTTTGCCTTTTTTAAAAAAAAATAATAATAATCTTCAGAGAGGACCAATGTAGCATACAAAATGAACTTCTTTTAATGCCAAAATTTCTTGGGAATAATTCTGTACTACGTTTACTTTTATTTTCCATTTAGGCTGGATCATTAGGTCTTTTAAGTTGCCGTCATTCAAGACATTTTTATAACTTGGTGCCAGGTGGCTGCTCCTAGAAAACTCTTGGTCCCACTTTACACCTTAATATGCAAATTCCAATCATCAAGATCTTCAAGCAGTAAGAAGAATCAGCTCATGAATTTGGAAAAGGAAGATACTCCGGGGGTTTTATCACAGAACAAGGCACTTGTACTCTAATGGAACTCGTCGGAGTATTCCAAAAACTGTTCCAGATTTCTTTTTAAGAATCCCATGAAACAAATCCTACTCATTGCTGCTCAAGTTCTGCATTCCCTGTGAACCGGCCCACGAGAAAATCTATTCCACAGTACAATCTTTCTTATTTGAGCAGCTCCTAAATTTATGTTCAATATGCTTGATTCTAACCCTATCTATTTCATGTTGGAAATAACCACATCAATTTCTTTAAAGGCAAATCCACGTGTTTCTTTGGCATGCCCAACACTAAAATCCAATCCTAAAGAAACTTTTAAGAATGTAAGCATTCTGTAGGCAATTTGCCAACTAGTAAATAATATATAATTGTGTGTGTGCTTGTACATCTCTTCTCCCCCTCAGATATAATTGTAGGAGAAATTTGGGTGAATTTTCAAGTTTACAGGACCAGAACCTGGCAAAGATGAGGCTTGAAGGCAGATAAATTATTTATAACTTCAGAGGGAGAAACTTAATAGCCATCTCATTAACTTTTGGAAAACCCTTGCATAACTCTGATATAAAATTGTGACAATATTTTGACACTTTACCCTTGACTTCCATCTGCAACCCGTTGCCAATTTCTGTTAAATAAAGGGATTATAGTCACCATTTACTGAAGGTCTAGGTGATGGGCATTGTAATATGGATATTATATTGGTTGTCATATTTGATAATTTAAAGCAGGCTTCTGATGTAGGTACTATTATTCTCATTTTGCAACTGAGAATCTGAAGCTTGGAAGAGTTGAGATTTCTTCCCGTGTTCATATTGCCATTAAGCCAAGGATCAGGGGAATCACCTGAGGTCTGTCTATCTCTAAACCCTGAGCTTATCCCACTTTGCCACACTGCCTTGAATTCTCATTTTTTCACTACACTATTCTTTCCATCCTCCTCTCATCTTCTCAAGCTTTTGTCTCCTACCATTTCTGGACAGTTATCATTATTCACCTTGCAGGAATCCACTTATCCAGTGATTCATTATTCCAAAGCTCACCATTGTCTGGGCAATTTCTCTAAAGCACAGCTCAGCTTCATTGCCCATTTTCCTAATAAGATGTTATTTTATTTTATTTTATTTTTTTGAAACGGTGTCTCGCTCTGTGGCCCAGGCTGGAGTGCAGTGGCCAGATCTCAGCTCACTGCAAGCTCCGCCTCCCGGGTTTTTTTGGGCCATTTTCCTGCCTCAGCCTCCTGAGTAGCTGGGACTACAGGCGCCCACCACCTCGCCTGGCTAGTTTTTTTGTATTTTTAGTAGAGACGGGGATTCACCGTGTTAGCCAGGATGGTCTCGATCTCCTGACCTCGTGATCCGCCCGTCTCGGCCTCCCAAAGTGCTGGGATTACAGGCTTGAGCCACCGCGCCCAGCCTCCTAATAAGATTTTAAGTGGTTGGTTCACTGATATTTGGTGAATACAATCTAAAATGTTTACCTTGATATTAAAGACCAATCCTAATGTTAATTCTGGATGCAGTTTTCTACAATACCATTTCAGCTCCAAATTCCATTCAAACGGTAGGGTATACCAGGTATACAACTTGTATGTTACACTGTACATCTCCTGCCCCTTCTGATATCACATCTTCCATCTGCTTTCTTCCGAATATGCTTAATGAAAAATCAATCATGCTTAAAATATCAATTTCAATCCCTCCTCACTCATCACACTGCAACTGGCAATTTTCTACTCTCTAATTCCCCATAATACTTGTTCTATTTTTCAGTTATGAAATGTATTATCATTTACTTTGCAACTCTTTGCGCATGCATTATTCAATCCCTTAGCCTAGCAGATTGTTGAATAACTGAGAACTTTGACTCTCCTCCCTACACTTGTATTTCTGAATCTAGCTCATCTTACCACCTGACTTGTCTACCTTCCATCTCTAAGTTAGCATACTCACCACTTGACTTTGCTTGCCTTATCCAGTTAGGCCATTCTGAGCATTGATTGCTTAGACTATGAACTTCTAGTTCACTGTGTAGTGACAAACTATCTTGGCTTTCCTGGGACTGTACAACTTTCCTGGGATTGTCCTTGTTTTAGCCCTATGTGATTATGTCTGGGATAACTTTGTTAGTCCCGGGTAAATTAGGATGGTTTGCTGCTTACTTTTATTCACTAGTTATGCCCTTCTCCCAATGTGGCTTTTAGTCAGCTGAGTGCTTACCAAATTCTACTTGATTCATAACTTCTATCTTACTTTTCTAGACTAATCATAGTATTATATTCTGTACTCCAAACTCTGCCGATATGAACTGCTGAAATTTTCCCAGATCCTGGTCCTTTCTTTCATTTCCACAGTAATAACCTAGCTTCATATATTTTCTGAATTTCTAGGGATGATACTTTGATTTTTGCGTGTGTGTGTGTGTTGTTGGAGCTTTGTTGACTTTTTTTTCAATTCGATATAACTCCAATCAGGATATTATTTTTGACATTATGCCGATCATAAAAATCTTTCAACTGTAGGCATGGTAATCTGTAGACTAATTTATATTTATTTCCAGAGTTCAGAGTCCCAACTTTAATTCGTCTTATCTCTTTCATGTTCTTTTCTCTTGAGAAAGGCTGCCGTATTTGAAACTTAATTCTAAGAACAGGATTTCAACAGATTGGCTAATGTCTCTCAGTTTCAGATTCATCATCTGTAGCATGTTAATAAAAACTTTCTATTGGCTCCTTAAGATGAATTAAAACTGGTGGAGAAATATAAATACATATTCCAATGTCCAGCATGCTATATGTGCTCAATGAATCATAATTTATCATTAGAAAAGCATTAATCAGCAGAGGTGTCACTAACAAAAAGAGAACTGCCTAGTTTTCCAGTGACGCTGACTGCATGCCAAACACCTTGAAGAGGCCTTTGAGCACTAGACCACACAGGCCACGAGGGAGCCACGTCTATGATAATGAAATTGGAGGGAGAGCCGTCAAGAAATCCCATCTCCTTGGTTGGAGTAATCTCATGCTCCCTCTGCTGCTGATTCTTTTTCACATCAATTTTCTTTTTTGTTTAACATAATACATTATGATGAAGCTCACCCTGAATTCTATTGTAAGGTGACACAAAAACAAAATTGCTCAATCAATATCAAAAAATACCTCCTACAGACCCAGGACTAGGGTAAGGCAAGTAACATACTTGCCTCAGCCACATGATTTTAAAAAGTACCCCCAAAATCAGTAATCTTATAATATTTAACACAATTTACAAAAACAAAATTATTGGAAAAATTACAATGAACTATTAAATTAAATAAACTAATTAAATTTTAAAATGTAGACATAGTTAGTATAATTGACTTTTTTCTTTTGCAGTTTCCAAAGTCTTCTCACATCCTTAATTCCAATACAAATACAGAAGACGTAAGAAAATCTAGATTCATAAAGATATAATTAGAAGTTATTGCCGGGCCCGGTGGCTCACGCCTGTAATCCCAGCATTTTGGGAAACCGAGGTGGGTGGATCACGAGGTCAGGAGATCAAGACCATCCTGGCTAACATGGTGAAACCCTGTCTCCACTAAAAAAAAATACAAAAAATTAGCCGTGCGTGGTGGTGGGCACCTGTAGTCCCAGCTTCTTGGGAGGCTGAGGCGGGAGAATGGTGTGAACCCAGGAACCAGAGCTTGCAGTGAGCCAAGATTGCGCCACAGCACTCCAGCCTGGGCAACAGAGCAAGACTCCGTCTCAAAATAAATAAATAAATAAATAAATAAATAAATAAATAAATAAATAAATAAATAAATAAAGTTATTGTATTAGGTACAAGGATGGGAAATATTCCCAGGATGACCTCAGCTCACAATTCTCTATATTTTGTTTCTAGGAGATAAATGAATAGGAATCTTTTGGTAGGCTGTGTGGTGATTGTTGTCTCAGAATTAAATAACAATAGCAACCCCTCTAAATTAAGGAGGACTAGGCAGGATTCTAACATTTCCCTGGGATCTGTTGCAGACACAGAGCTCTACATGTATCATCTTATTTGATCCTCATTACAACATATTTCTATTTTAAACACTAGAAAACTGAAATTCATGAATGTGAAACAACTTTCTCAAATGGTAAGTGGCACAGACTTACCAAGATCTAACTTCCAACCAAGTGAAGTTTTCTCTACCACCTTTAATTGAGATTATTCATGTCTTCTGATAGTTGAAATAGAAGATGTCTAAGTAGACTAGAAGTCTGTCATTTTCCCACTCTCTCCCCCACACACTCTCACTAGTCTAGTGGGCTTTTAGGCCTTGGCAAATGTCATTGTCTCTCCCAGTATGTCTTCCCCTCTGTCTCCCATCTTGTAACTTGATTCTTCCAAATACCCCATTAAGCAGATATTCAAAAATTCTGGACCATATATCCTCACTGATGCATACTTATTTTCATAGAAATTATTTTGTATTTCTTTCTAAATATTCCTCCAAATATCTCAATTAATTCTGACAAGCAAGCAATCTTATTATAATTCATTAACCTTTTCCTTTTATAACAAATGCAGTGCTATGTCACATTATAAGTTTAGTTTGGAGCATAAATGATTTAGTGAATCAATTATTCATTCAATATTTTTATGATATTCTATGGTAATTTATTTGGATATTGAACAAAATTTTGTTTTCCTTATCATAGAACTTTGCAGAGAATATTTGACTATTTTAATAAATTCTACTTAACGGAACATGATATATTTATTTTGTCAAATGAAGATTTATTTCATCACTGGAATGAATCTCACCAGGGCTAGGAATTGTGAGCACACTTGCCAATGACTTCAACTAGCTAAATTGGCCTATCCTTGGCCTTCTGCCACAGTGCAACGATGACATAACCATTTCAGAGAAATGACTTATCATGTGAAAAGAATCAAAGATTTTAGGATCCCAGGATGTAATTTTGTAAATTACATTCTTGAATGCTACACCTATGTGCTATAAAGTTCTGAGAGAGTTGAGTTGTCTTTGGAGAATGACAGATTGATGCCTTAGGACAATTTACTCAACAGTGATAACACTAAACCTGAGAGGGTGGACAAGCTGGAAAATAAATGATCATTGAATAAATGGCAATGATGGGAACATTGGCCTGTCTTTTTTGGAGACATTAAGAGTCATCCCAAAGAGCTTGAATATTCCGGAAAGAGACTAGTCAGTCTCCACCAAACAAATGACAAAGAACCATACACTTTTTTTTTTTTTTTTTTTTTTTTTTTTGAGGCAGAGTTTCACTCTTGTTGCCCAGGCTGGAATGCAGTGGCACCATCTCGGCTCACTGCAACCTCCGCCTCCCTGGTTCAAGTTATTCTCCTGCCTCAGCCTGTAGAGTCGCTGGGATTACAGGCACCTGCCACCCCACCCAGCTAATTTTTATAATTTATTTTTAGTAGAACAATTCTAGACTTCAAATGTCGATCTGTGGATTTTCTGATGTAATGTAATTTGCCCACTTCTCCTAGGTTTTTGGCTTATTAGTAAGACTGGATGACTAGCTTTCTAGTATAGATCTGAATGCAAAAACGCATCCTTACCATTATGTTTGGGGAAAAAATGTAATAGATTAAGCTTGTGGTGATGACTGTAAGGGTAAAAAAAAGAAGTACAAAATCTAAAAGAAGATTAAGATATTTATTCAGCAGTTGCTATCTTGTATTGAGAGAGCAATTGATCATGTTGTATCTGGATCATGAGTTTTATCTACATCTAAGAGAATAAACTTGATTTGGGAGCAATATAGTATGCAGAACTTAATTCCAGGGCATCAGAAGACTTCATATCTAATCTTTGGCAAAGGGTACTCAATAATAAAATGATGCTATAAAAGTTCATTTATTTATTCTTTCAAGAAATATTTATTTGATTGTTTACTATGTACCAGGCTCCCAACAAACAGGATAACTAGCTGAGTTCTAAATTCTATGCAATGAGAGGCTGAGGAGGCTGTATTACACTTCTTGTCTCTGTCAAGGCTGATTTCTACGCAAACTTGTAGGTAAAGGTCACTAACAGACTTGGAAGAAGAGGTAAAGAAGCCAACAGAGAAAGTGAATAAGGATGGGGCATGTAGATATAGCAGGAAATAGTCCATTAGATATTCTAGCAATTACTGAGGTAAATTTCCCTTCAGTATTCTTGAAATCTCTGTGCATAATTTTCTAGAGAAGGATACATGGAATACAAATATAATATTGCACTACAATTTTACCCTATTTTAACTTTCTAGCTGTTTCTCTTTTAAACATTGTGAGTGTATACACATATGTATTTGTTTTTCTCTCATTATCGATAAAACTTAACATTGATTTGTCTGGAATCTGCACATTAAGTTTCCAGATTTCTTTTCATCTTTTTGTATTTCAGAAATAGATCACTTTCTACATGTTGTATTATTTAGAGCAATTATAAACTGATTTCATGTTATCTGTAAACGCTTCTGATATGAAATGAAATACTTAATATTACTCTACATAGCAAAATGAACATCAGCTCTTAAATTTCATGACATTTTGAGATTAGCTTTGTCAATATCAGGCATAAGCAATCTCCTGTGATGGTAATAATACCAGGTATATCTTGAGACCAAAGGTCTCTACGCTTTAAGCATAATCTGTTTTACAAACTTTAACATAATACCCCAGTTTGCAGGAAATAATTAGCTATTGCATAATCCTGTCAGAGTTATGAAAAAAAATCACTCACCTGGATTAGTGACTGTGTTTTACACTTGAAATATGTGAAAATATGTTTTTATGTAAAATTAATAAAATCATGCTGTATTGCTTCTAAGTCCCATCATGGCCTAATTATAATACAAAGAAAAACTATTCTAATTTTAAGCATTGAAGAGCTAGGTTAAATCTACTAAAGTCCTCTGAAGTGCAAAGCGAGGGCAATGATTATTCTCTGAAACATGTTTCATAATGGACATTAGACATCTCTGCCCTAATGCTCTACTAATCACAGCAGTTCATCCTCATCTTACATGCAGCCATTTGTTCTTCCTTATTTTCCCCTGTCCTTTTTCCACCTATCACTGTTACTAAACTATCTTCTGGATATATTGTTTCCCAATTTTTTCTTATGTAAATCCCTTAGGCAACAAACAAATGAGGTGGAGAGACTGGAAAGGGGGTCCTGCAGCGAGTATTCTGTTTTCACAATAGGGTAATCGCCTGTGACTTTCCCACCAATAGTGCATACCCTACCACAAAGGTCCAACCCCCACTCCCCCACGCACCACACTCCATACCATGACAGGACATGAGGAGTAACCACCACAAATGTGATCTTTTATAGTGGTTTCTCAAAACATGGAAGTTAACCATACCACTGCTAACTAGACTCAAGATTATTTACAATATAAAACAGTAACCAAAACACTAATAATTCCAAATTATCAAATAACCTGTGAGATAAACAGAGAAAATACATTCATCTGCTTTCTCTATTTCTCTATCAATGGAATTTAGTTATACAATTTGAGGCACAATTTACTAGATCCAGTGACCTGTGGCATGGATTCTATAGCTTTCTTAAAAACCCAGACCTCTTAATGCCCTCAATCTATTGTCTACACAGGATATAAACCTGTGGACTAGACTATCTACCATCAGTGCCTAAAAGCATAGCTTCCCTTCCGTACCATTCACTTCATGATTCCATTCACACCGCTCTGGGTTCCTTAATCCAATGCATTCTTCAAATCAATCTCCCTTAGTCTGGACAGGGAGCCAGAGACCCAATGTTGTTATCTTGCCTTGTACCACAATTAACCTTTCCTATGAGTAATTCTATGTGGACTCTTTTTTTTACCTAGGTACATGTATTTCAGCCTTTGTATTCAATGTGTGATCCACATAGCAATAGCTTCTGCATCGACTGGGAGCTTGTGAGAACTCCAGATTCTCAGAACTCTCTGCACCCACCTACTGAATCAGAATCTGCATTTTAATAAGATCCCTTGGGTTTCAAATGTACATTAAAGATTGAGAAGCACTAGTCTAGGAGTGTTAGTGGTAGATAATGATTTCAGGTATAAACTTCCAAGGATGAAAATACCTACACTGGCCAGGGAGTAAAAGTAAATGTGAGAAGAAAGTTGGATATGAAACCAACCAGGAGTAGTGGTGACTAAGAAATATATTCTTAAAAGTATCCTATCCAAAATTGCACAGAAGCCACATATTTCTAGTTGATTACTGTCATTCAGCCAAGTAAATTCTAGATGTGCCAGATATTCTGAAATTCTAGAGAGAAAATAATTATTTTTTATGTGAAGTCTTCAGTTATTTACATAGTTGGCAACTACTTTTTTTTTTTTTTTTTTTTTAACACTGTGTAAGCTGCCCAACAAATACGTATACACAGTACATTTGGACTGTGGACCACTAATTGATAACCACTGTTCTGAAGGCTATTTATACATTAAAGCAGATGTATTTAAAAAAAAAAAAAACTCAGACTCAAGTGGATACTTTTACTCATATTTTAGATAATTTAGTAAATTTATAAGGAATCAACACCCTAGTTGTAACTGAAAAACCTGTAAGTCTAAACTAGAGGATATCATTATGACCCTTTTTAGCATAAAGAACCAAGAATGACTTTCTTAAGAAAGTAAAATGATAGCTGAGTTCTGACGAATGAGAAAAAATATATATTAAATATTTAAGCTAAGGAAAGTGATAGTAGGCAAGAAGATGAGAACTTTCCAGAACAAAGAACAGTGAGCAAAGGCTAAGGCCAGGAAAGTGTTAGGAACAATGGAGAAATTTTAAAAAGACCACAATGACTTCAACATGGCTTGTGATAGTGGCAAACAATGAAACTTACATTCCTAGCATTTGCCTCTATTTTCTGTCTTTACTATGTTATACAGGGGGGACAGATCCATGGCATACTGCATGATTAATTACAAGATTTACATCTGTAAATACATCTTAAATGACAATATTCTATTGCTCAGCAAACTCTACTCTTCCCATTTAAAAGAAAATTTAAGGAACTCAGAATAGGGATATGGAATGTTACAGTCCTAACTAACAGGTTGATTCTAAATGTGGCCTAGCTCTGAAGTTTAAAACATATTCCTTTTTGGGCCAGACACGGTGACCGGTAATCTCAGCACTTTGGGAGGCCAAGGCAGGTGGATCACAAGGTCAGGAGTTCAAGACCAGCCTGACCAACATGGTGAAACCCCGTCTCTACTGAAAATACAAAAATTAGGCAGGCATGGTGGCATGTGCCTATAATCCCAGCTGCTCAGGAGGCTGAGGCAGGAGAATCACTTGAACCCAGGAGGCGGAGGTTGCAGAGAGCCAAGATCGCACCATTGCACTCCAGCCTGGGCGACAGAGCAAGACTGTTTCAGGAAAAAAAAAAATTAAACAAATGTTTGTCTTTCCCAGATTCTCAGTTGACCTTTCATCTGCCATGCATGCTCTGAGCAGAAACTGGTTATTGTGGGCACTTGAGTATGGCATAAAAATGATGTCAGTCAAAGGGACCAGTAAGATTCTCCTGATAGATATCCCTCAGTTGCCTTGTCTGTTGTCAGAATATCAATGACTGAGTTTCCAGTTTCTTCACCATTAAAATAAGTAAACCTTCATAGGGTTGTTGTGTATATTATGTAGGAAATAGAGTGTGTTTATGGTCACTCGTAGACTATGTTATCTATCAATATTAATTCTCCTTCTCTTTGAATAAACTGAGGGTGAATAAATATTTAAATAGATTTGCAATTACTGTTTTTGTTTGTTTTGAGGCAAAGTCTAGCTCTGTGACCCAGGTTGGAGTGAAGTTGTGGGATCTTGGCTCACTACAGCCTCTGCCTCCCAGGTTCAAGCAATTCTTATGTCTCAGTCACCCAAGTAGCTGGGATTACAGGTGTGTGCCACCATGCCCAGCTAATTTTTGTATTTTTAGTACAGACAGAATTTGTTCATGTTGGCCAGGCTGGTCTTGTACTCCTGGCCTCAAGTGATCCACCCACCTTGGCCTCCCAAAGTGCTGTAATCACAAGCGTGAGCCACCATGCCTGGCCTTACTTTTTTTTTTTTTTTTTTTTTTTTAATTTTGAGAAATGATTTGATGATCTGGGCTTTGGCTATATTTCCCACTTCTTTACTAGATTCCTGAGAAGGACATTCATTTTCTAAAGCCTTATTACTCAATATGTAGTTCAAGGGTGTTGGCTTAAGACATTGTTAGTTATTTAGAATTTCAGGTCCTACTGACAAATAATGAATCAGAATATCCATTTTACTAAGATCTTCAAGAGATTTAACATGCACATTAAAGTTTCAGATGCACATATTTTAAAAAGTCTTTCAACTGTTTACCTTCCTGAAGGCAACTTTCAAGCAGAAATGAAGAATGTACCCACCTCAAACCCAGAATTGTTGAGATCAAAGATCAGGTTCAATCTCATTTCCTAACACTTCTTTATGATGCCTTCCAAGAGCAGTTCTTGTGAGCTCTTTATTTTCTATTCCTATTTAGTTTATGCCCTTGTCTGACTGACATTCAAGGCTCTGCACTGGTCTCCATCGTCTGAATAAGGTTATTTCTCACAAATATATTACAGGCATTGTTATTCTACAGGCAGGCCTGTATTCCATACTGTTTGAATGCTTCCACCTCTGGCCCTTCTTCATATTGATTAACTGCCCTGGATTCATTCTATTCCTTACCCTCCATAAGATATTTATCTTTTTATTTTGTGAGAATCGAAGAATATTTTTAAAAATGGGGTGGGGAAGACAAGTTTTTTAAAGAGTCCCGCAAAATCATACTTAAACAGTGTGAAATAATGGTTTAATACAAGAGATGTGATCTGGCAAAAAATAAAATTTACATGACGTATATTTTCTTCTGTGCATATTTTCAATGTGTATATGTAACTATAATGGAAGAGCATACTAAAATTTGAGGATGCTTGTGCCATACAAATTTTCCCTTCCTGTTAGACTTTGTTATTAATTATGAAATTATCTTATATTTCAGGCAGTTAAACCAACTTATCTGTGAAATACACTATAGCATACATGTATGCAGACACATAAATACATGCAAGCTATAATAATTGAAAGAAATTTATCTTTACAATTAACCACCCCCTGTTTTTGCATTTTTTTTCTAAATGGAATTCTACCTCATAATTGTTTTTTAAAAAAGCATTCCGCATACAGAGTATTCCCTATGGGGATGAATTCTAATATCCTGAAGTGTACTGAAAGATCAGATTGATTATAACTTCTATTTACCTCTTGGATCAGTAAATAAGTGATAAATTGCTCTCATTTGGCCTCCACAAGGCTGCAATGCTGGCTGCTGCATATTTACCCTGGAGGGCACTGCTGAGCCTAAGATTATTTACAATTGTTGGAAAGTTAGGCACCTCGTTTCAAAGAAGGAGCTTTTAAAAATCTTAATAATATGTATACAACATAGTTCATAACAGCAATTTCTTCCTTTTTAATTTTCTCTTTTTCACACACTCTTTTTGAGTTCTATCCTGGCAAGCACAGAACTAAAGTGTAGATTTTTCAGTATGACTCTGCTTCTAATAACATTTAAATGACAACCCATTCCCTGATGAATAAAGCCTGAATATCAGTTACTTGACCTATTCGCTTATCTCTAATACTTTCAAAACCTACATCTGACCATGTCACCTTTATGCTCCTACTTTATGTTTAAAATTTTCCATGAAGAGATGAATAAATAAGCAATAGTAAGTAAAAACTAATGCTGTGACTTGATGAATACCTAAAGACTATTGGCATGTATTAGCTTAGCAAATTCTACTGGCATTGAGTTTCCTATATTTTTGGAAGCAGAGATGGAAACCTTGTTAGAAAAGACAGGATGTATATACAACAGCCTTATAGTGTATTTTTAGCAAAATTCATCTTAGTAGACATTTCAAACATACCTGCTTTGTTTTGCAGGTAGAATCATACTTGTCTCAAAGTGTTTCTCAGTGGGATGCCTACATGACAGAACTAAATTTCTATACTGCTATACTGCTTTAACTATGCTTATCTTTAAAAAATAGGATGTCTCCACAAAAAGTTGTCTTGGTAATCAAACTGATACTGGTTATAATCATGATAGTCTGTTTCTTATAGGGAACAGATCATTGGGTCTTGTTTTTTCAACCATTCAATCACTCTGTCTTTTGATAGAAGAGTTTTAATCTATTTACATTAAATGTTATTATTGATAAGTAGGGACTTCTGTCATTTTATTATTTGTTTTCTGATTGTTTTGTGGTCTTCTCTTCTTTCCTGTCTTTCTTTTAGTGAAGGTGATTTTTTCTGGTGGTATGCTTCAATTTCTTGCTTTTTAGTTTTTGTGTATCTGTTGTATATTTTTTCAGGTTACCATGAAGCATGCAAATACTATCTTATAACCCATTTTTTAAACTGATGACAAGTTAACACTGATTGCATAAACAAACATGCAACAAGAAACTAATGAAAACTCTACAGTTAAACTTGGTACCCTGCTTTTTAGCATTTTGTTGTTTCTCTTTATGTATTACTGTACTATCTATGTCTTGAAAACTTGTTGTCATTATTACTTTTGGTTGGTTCATCATTTAGTCTATTTAAGATTAGTTTACACACAACACTCACAGTGTAATACAATTCTGTGTGCTTACTATTACCAGTGAGTTTTGTACCTTCAGATTGTTTTTTATTGCTCATTAACATCAATAGAGCTCCAGAACATGTGGCAGCAGACATTTCAGAGGAAATCTTACAGGCCAGGAGGGAGTGGCATGACATATTTAAAGTGCTAAAGGAAAAACCTCTACCCTAGAATAGTATATCCAGTGAAAATATCCTTTAAGCATGAAAGAGAATTAAAGGCCTTTTCAGACAAGCAAAAGATGAGGGATTTCATCAATTCCAGACATGTTCTTCAAGAAATACTAAAAGGAGTTCTTCAATCTGAAAGAAAGGGATGTTAATGAGCAATAAAAAACAACCTGAAGGTACAAAACTCACTGGCAATAGTAAGCACACAGAATTGTATTACACGGTGAGTGTTGTGTGTAAACTAATCTTAAATAGACTAAATGATGAACCAACCAAAAGTAATAATGACAAGTTTTCAAGACATAGATAGTACAGTAATACATAAAGAGAAACAACAAAATGCTAAAAAGCAGGGCACCAAGTTTAACTGTAGAGTTTTCATTAGTTTCTTGTTGCATGTTTGTTTATGCAATCAGTGTTAACTTGTCATCAGTTTAAAAAATGGGTTATAAGATAGTATTTGCATGCTTCATGGTAACCTGAAAAAATATACAACAGATACACAAAAACTAAAAAGCAAGAAATTGAAGCATACCACCAGAAAAAATCACCTTCACTAAAAGAAAGACAGGAAAGAAGAGAAGACCACAAAACAATCAGAAAACAAATAATAAAATGACAGAAGTCAGTTGTTTCTTACCTCTTGCTGCTTTCTTTCTTTATCCTTAATTTTTGGAGTTTAATTATTAAATGCCTTGAGGTAGTGTTCTTTGGGTTAAATCTGCTTGGTGTTCTCTAACCTTCTCATACTAAAATATTGATATCTTTCTCTAGGTTTGGGAAATTCTGATATTATCTCTTTGAATAAACTTTCTACCCCTATCTCTTTCTCTAACCAATCTTTAAAGCTAATAACTTAGATTTGCCCTTTTGAGGTTATTTTCTTGGTCTTGTAGGCGGGGTGCTTTATTTTTGTTTTTTTGTTTTGTTTTGTTTTTTTCTTTTGTCTCTTCTGACTGTATATTTTCAAATAGCCTGTCTTCAGGCTCACTAATTCTTCCACTTGACCAATTCTGCTATTAAAAGACTGATGTATTCTTCAGCATGTCAATTTCATTTTTCAACTTTAGAATTTCTGCTTAGTTCTTTTTAATTATTTTAATATCTTTGTTAAATTTATCTGACAGAAGTCTGAATTCCTCTCTGTTATCTTGAATTTCTTGAGTTTCCTCAAAACAGTTTATCTGAAAGGTCATGTATCTCTGTTTCTCCAGGATTGGTTCCTGGTACCTTATTTAGTTCATTTGCTGAGGTCATGTTTTCCTGGATGGTGGTGATGTAGATATTCATTGGCGTCTGAGCATTAGGAGTTAGGTATTTATTGTACTCTCCACAGTCTGGACTTTTTTGTGCCTGTCCTTTTGGGGAATCCTTTCTAGGTAATCAAAGGGACTGAGATTCCAAGCCTGATAACACTATGGTTTTTGCAGACTCATAGAGATACAAACTTGGTGGTCTTAGATAAGATACAGAATAGTTCTCTAGATTATCAGACAGAGACCTTTGTTCCTTTCCCTTACTTTCTCTCAAAGAAGTACATTCTCTGTCTCTGTGCTTAGCCACCTGGAACTCGAGGTGTGGTGATGTAAGCACCCTTGTAGCCACCACCACTGGGACTGTGCTGGGTCAGACCTAAAGCCAGCATAGCACTAAGGCTTGCTCAAGGCCCTTCCCTTCAGAGCAGTGAGTTCTTCCAGGACCCAAGAGTTTTCAGGGATGCTATCTGGGACCCAGGGATTAGAAAGAAAACTTTAGCAATTTGCCTGATGTTCCATTGTACTCCAGCTAAGCTGGCACTCAAACCACATTACAAAATTCTTTCTGCTCTTCCTTCCTCTTTCCATGGGAACAGGAGCTTCTTCCTGTGACCACCAACAGCACCACCAGTCCATGGGAGGTTCTACCAGGTCATTGTGGATGTTTGCTTACAGCCCAAATCCTCTTCCATCAGCTTGTGGTGAATGCTGCCAAGCCAGAGATCACCCATCAGGACAGTGGGCTCCCTATGATAGGTTCAGAAATGCTGTCCAGGAACCTAGGCCTGGACTTAGGGACCCCAAGAGCCTGCCTGTTGCTCTACCCCACTATATACAAGCTGGCATCTAAGGTGCAAGACAAAGTCTTTTTTTTTGAAGAAAAATCACTTTTTCTGCTGATTTTCTCAAATGAAAGGAGTCTCTTACTGCAGTCACCACAGCTGGGAGTGTGCTGAGTCACCCCTGATGCCAACATGTCTCAGAGCCCAAGATTCATGGCATATTCCCTGAGTATCACTGCTGGTTATACAGAGCCCAAGGGCTCTAGTCAGCAGGTGGTGAATCCTGCCAAGAGTGGGTCCTTCCCTTCAAGGCAGCAGGTTTCCTTTAGGCCCAGGATATGTCTAGAAATGTTGTCTAGGAGCTAGGGCTTGGAACGGCAGCTTCACAATTCTGCCTAGTGCGCTGCCCTACGATGGCTGAGCTGCTATCCAAGATGCAAAACATAGTCTTTACTTTTTGCTCTCCTCAAGCAGAAGAAAAGATTCATTGTTGCCAGCTGTGCTGCCTGAGGTTGCTGGTGAGGTAGTGCAAGCACTTCCTTAGCCCCGCCAGCTGGTGTCTCCCTAGGTCACATGTCACCCAAGTCCAGTGGCTCTAAGTCCAGTATAGCACTAGGAGTTGTCTAGGAATTGCAGTTCTTGTGTCCTAAACTGACTTTCAAGTTTTTCTAGGATCACAGAGCTCTTTAGCCAGTGATGATGAGGGTTGCCTAGAAATTCAAGTTCCAACCACTGGGAGACCCCCCTCTGGCTAGGGCTGGTCCAAATGTTTCCACCATGCATGGACACTGACAGAGCCCAGTAGAGCTGTATTCTCCACTGTGATAGGGCAGCACCAATTTTAATGTAAAGTCCCCAAGTTGCTGTGCTCTTCTTCCCCAAAGTGTCCAGATTCTCTCTCCATGCTGCATGGCCACAGCTGTGGGATGAAGGAGAGGTGGTGTTCAGGATTTCAGACTGTCTCTCCTGCCTTCCTCAATGCCTCTTTCAGCAAGTTAAAATCTGGTATTGTAATTGCTCACCCGATCTTTTGGTTCTTGTGATGGTGCTTTTCTGTGTGCAGATAGTTAAAATTTAGTGTTCCTGCAGAGCTGGAGTACAGTGTAGGTTTCTCTTCCACCATCTTGCTCTGCCCCTCTCTTGTATACTTTCTTATCCAATTCACATATACTCTATCCCTAATGTCCCCCTTTAAAAAAAAAAAATTACATTATATGGTATATGTTTTACAGTTGTTGTTACAATTAGTGGACCAATATTAATACATTGTTTTTCAGTAAAGATTGTATTTTTTATTTTACATAATGCCTTTTTGTAATTTTGTTCCAAGATCTCAACTAGGATACCACATTCCATTTAATTGCCGCTTATCCTTAGGATCCTCTTGACTGTGACAGTTTCTCAGATTTTGGTTTTGATGAGTTTGGAAGGGAACTGATCAGGTAGTTTGTAGAATTAACCTCTGTTGGAATTTGGTGATTTTCTCATGGTTAGATAGGAGATACGGGATTTGGGAGGAAGAACAAAGAAGCAAAGTGTCATTTTATCACATTATATATATTCAAGGCTATGTACTAGCAATATGATTTGTCACTGTTAATGTTGGCCTTGACCAGCTGGCTGCGGTAGTATCAGGTTTTTCCACAGGTTTTCTTTTTTCCTCCCTTTTTCTACTGTACTTGTTAGAAGGAAGTCACTACACACAGCCCATGCTAAAGTGTGGGAAATTATGTTCTCCCTTATTGAGAGTATCTATTTAAATTATTTGGAATAACTTCTGCACAGGATATTTGCCTCCCCTACAATTATTTATTTCATCATGTATTTATATCAGTATACATTTATGGCTATTTTGTACTCTGGGGTTTAATCTAATACTATTTATTTTTGCACAAATTATTTTAGTTTTGGCTATTGGGAGCACTTTCAATTGGCTGTTGTGTCCCTTTGATATACCCCATCAACATTGAGTTTCTGGGATATTTTGTTTTTGTTTTTGAGAACTTCCTTACTTTCTAGCACTACAAATGCTCCAGGTCCACCTTGTGTATGCCCTGTCTTAAGTCTAGAATAAGACATTTCTCCAAGGGTCGTAGTTACACTTTCACTGGAAAATGTTATTAAAAACCCAAATCTGAGTGCTAGGGTGCTCATTACTACTGGGGTGTTTTAGTTTGTAGGCCTTATATCTGGTGATATAAGGTGACACAGTAAGAAAACGTTTGATGTATGTATATTAATCTATGTTGGTACAAACATGTACAAATATTTCCATATGTAACCAACTATATTAAACTAAACATGAGTATATACTATTTCCAATTCTAAACTATCACCATATGGATCATTCTAGTCTCCTTTCATTGTTTGCTTACCTGTAAAATTCCACTTCAAGGAGTGAGAAACCTGGCTCCCACCATTTGCCATTCATTTAATTTTCCAGTTCCAGTAGGCATGCATAATGGTTACAGAATTGTTACCCCATATTCCCATGGAAAATAATTTTATCAACTAAACTACATTGTTCACATATCATTCCATCTACTTTAATCTTACAGACTTCATCTATCTCCATAGTTACTTAGATGAGTCTTTTATTCCTATCACGCTTTGGTGTAGTTTTTCCTTTCCTTTGTAATGTATTTGGATTCTTTAACTGCATTATGCATTACATTGTGTGGTCATCCAATCTCTTACATATTTTTTAAGAATTGCGTATATTAAGTTTTACTCTGTTCCATAAAGTTCTACAAGTTTTGACAAATGTTTAATATGTTATATTTACCATTGTATTATAATACAACAGAGTTTCATGATTATACAAAATATTTTTGTGCTTTGTTATTTAACTCTCTAACTTCTACCTCCACTGAACCTCTGGCAACTATTGATGGGTTTACTAGGTATAAGATTTATGCACATTTTTCATAGGTTGCTGGGTTTTTTTATTGCAGAATAATAATTTATTCAATGAATGTACCACAGTGTGCCCACTCACCTACTAAGTTACATTTTGATTTGCTTCTAGTATTTTAATTATAAATCTTGTGAATTTTAATAAATATAATTCAATATATAATTATGAATAAAGATGTCATAAACATTCATGTGAAATTTTTCGTGTGTGTGGATATGAGTTTTGAAATCAGATAAAATATTTAATAGTATGATTGCTAGATCATATTAAGACAAGGCATAATTCTGTTAAAACACATACCAAGTTCCGGTCTACAATGGTTGCATTATTTAGCAATTCCTACCAAAAAATAATGAGAGGTCAATGAGGTAGTATATTCTGGCAGCAGTTGATATTGTCAGTTTTTGGATTTGAATATTATAGTAGATGTGTAGTGATGTGTCATACAGTCTCTTTTCTTAAGCTTAATTGCCATCTGTAAATCTTCTTTACTGAGATGTCTGTAAAGAAGATCTTTTACTTATTCCTTTTTAAATTTGGTTGGTTATTGCTGAGGTTTCAGCATTTTTTATAGGTTTTGCATGCAATACATTTTTAAATATGTGTTTTGCAAACATTTTCTCCCAGTCTGTGGCCTATATTTTTATTCTCTTAACAGTATCTTTTGCAAAGAGGAAGTTTTTACTTCTAATAATTTTTAACATACATTTTTTTTTAAGGGTTGTTCATTTGGCATTATATTTTGAAACTCATTTCAAAAGCAAAAAAAAAAAAACAAACAAACAAACAAAAAAACATACATTTTCTCCCTTTACTAGCAGCTTTATAGTTTTCAGTTTTAGGTGTATGATACATTTTAGTTAATTTTTGTGATAAGTGCTCTCTGTTCTTTTCCATTGATCTATGTGTCTATTCTTTCACCAATTTCATTCTCTATTGATTATGGAGCATTAGAGTAAGTCTTGAAGTAAGATAGTGTTTTTATCGAAGTATTTTTTCTTCCTTTTTTATTGTGTGGCCTATTCTGGGCCGTTTGCCTTTCCATGTAAACTAGACAATCAGTTTGTCAATATGTACAAAATAGTTTGCTGTGATTTTAATTGGGGCTATGTTGAATCTACAAATCAGTTTGGACAAAATTGTCTCAAATTTTGAGACTTCCAATCTGTGAATATGGAAAATCTCTCCATTTACTGCATTATCTTTGATTTATCTCATCTGTTTTATAGTTTTCTTCATATACATCCTGTACAGGCTTTGTATTTAAGATACGGTTTTGGTGTAAATGGTAATATATGATTTTTTAAAATATAATTGTAATCATTTATTGTTGGTATATAGAAAAACATTTAATTTTTATATGTTAACTTTTTATCCTGATAATTCATTACAATCATTTATAAATTCCAGGAGGCTATCTTATTATTGTTACTTTTTACATAGACAATCATGTCTTCCACAAAGACAATTGTATTTTTTTTTCACAATACTTATAGCTTTTTTTTTTTCTTGTCTTGTTGCAATAGCTAGTATTTCCTATATGAACTTAAATTGAGTTGGCAAAAGAAGATAGCCTTGCCTTTTCTGCAATCTTGGGGAAAGACCCATTTCTCGGCATTTAGTGTGATGCTAATTGTAGGTATTTTAGATGTCCCTTATGAAGTTGAAGAAGTTCTCTTCTATTTCTAGGTTGATGATTTTTATCATGAAAGGTGTTGAATTTTATCAAATGATTTTTCTGTATCAATTGGTATAATAACATGATTTTTCTTCTTTAACCTGATAATGGGATAGATTATATTAATTGATTGACTCCCAAAACTAAAACCATTCTTGTATAACCCTCTTGGTTGTGACATATAATTTTTTAAATTATTTTAATTTTTAAGAAATTTGAGACAAGTTGGTCTCTAAGCCCTGGGTTCAAGCAATCCTCCCACCTCTGCCTCCTCAGTAGCTGGCATTGCAGGACTACACCAGTGCATTACAGGAATATACAACTGCATCCAGCCTATAATTCTTTTTATACATACTTGGATTTGATTTGCTAACACCATGTTAGAATATTTGCATTTGTATCCATGGAGGATATTGGCCTGTAGTTTTTATTTCTTCTAATGTATTTTTCTGGTTTGAATGTTAGAGTAGTGCTGGCCTTATTTAAGATATTTAAACATATTTTCCTTCTATTATCTTGAGGTAATTGTAAAAAAAAAGAAAAAAGTATCTCATTTCTTCCTTTAATGTTTATCTCAATTTACCGGTATAACCATCTAGACCTACTGCTTTCTGATTTGGAAGATTATTAACTATTGAATCAATTTTTTAATAGATATGGGAAAATATTTATATTTTCTATTTCTCCTTGTATGACTTGAGTTTATTGTGTACAGTTCATATATGTTATAAAATTTGTGCACAAAAGTACTTGATATTTTTTATTCATTCTTTTTTCATAAGGTCAGTAGAGATGAACCCTCCTTAATGTATAATATTAATAAGTTGTGTCCTCTATTTTTTGGTGAATATGTAAAGAGGTTTATTAACTTTGTTAATATACTTGAAAAAACAGCTTTTAGTTTTGTTGATTTCCTCCACTGTTTTTCATTTCATTGATTTCTGTTCTAGTTTTTATTATTTTTTCCTGCTGCTTGATTATGTTTAAATTTCTCTTTAGTTTACTAAGTTGAATCCTTAGAATATTGTGTTTTTATCTATCCTATTTTCCAATATAGGCATTTGATGTTGTAAATTTCCCTTCAAGCACTAAATTTGCTGTTTCTCGCACATTTTGATATGTTCCCATTTTATATTCATACAGTTTTAAATTTCTGTTGTGACTTCCTATTTGACTTTATTATTCAGAAGTTTGCTGTTTAATCATGAAAAGTTTTGAATTTTTCTAGTTACTTTCATATTATCACATCTAACTTAATTCCATTGTGGTCTGAAAACATACTTTGTATAATTCCTATTGTTTTAAATCTACTAAATTATGTTTTATGGTCTAGAATGTTGTTTATCTTACTGAATGTTTCATGTAAGTTTGAGAATATACATTTTTATATTGTTGGATGAAGGACTCTATAAATGTCAATTAGAATAGGTTGATTAATAGCATTATTCAAGTCAACTGTATTTATATTAATTTTTTTCTGCCTTGCTGATCTACCAGTTATTGAAAGACAAGTCTTAAAGTTTCTAACCATAATAGTTTACTTGTATGATTTTCCTTGCAGCACTATCAGTTTTTCATCTCATGTATTTTGACATTGTGTTTTTAGGTGCAAATATGTTAAACACTGGTATTTTGTAAAAGAACTTACTCTTTTATTATTATTGATTTCTCTCTATGGTAATTTTCCTTGTTTTGAATTATACTTTGTTTTTAATATAGCAACTCAATCTCTCTTTGGATTATTGTTAGCATGTTATCTGTTTTGCCATCTTTTTACATTAAACTATATATTTATGTTTAATGGCCATAAACTATATATTTATGTTTCTTGTAAATATAATATTGTGGCATCTATTTTAAAAATTCACACAAATTCTTTTTATTTATACCTTTAGATAATTCACATGAAAAGTGATTATTTGTGTATTTGGACCATATTTACCATGTTTGCAACTGTTTTTCCCCTTTCTTAGGAAGAAACATTCCTTTTTTTCTCCTTTCCCCTCTTTTATTTCTGCCTTCACTATTTTTAGTTAAGAATTTTATTTTATTTTCTTTCATATATCAGCATATCAATTATATTTCTTTCTTTAGTTGTGTGATTGCCCTGAACTTTGCAACACACATTTACAACTAACCTAAATCTACAATCAAATAACACTTCCACTTTAAAGGCAGTGCCTGCATCATTTTGGGGGCCTAATAAGCAGGTACTGCTGAAGGCAAAGACAGATATCCAAAGTTAAGGGTCCCATTTTATACTGAATTGTGGATCCTCAAGGAAAGGGAGATAGATTGAAAGAGCACAGGGTAGTGCTTCACCCACGCATTACATTGCAAGGCAACCCAAAGACAATTGGCTTATTTTGTAATCAGCCCATCCCCTATGGGAGTCTCATCTTTCAATGGGCGGGGGGGGGGGGGGGGGGGGGGGGGGGGGGGGGGCGGTTGGTGGTGGGGGGGGGGGGGGGGGGGGGGAGGATGTTTCCATATTTTTCAGGTGACTGAGAGCATGCTTCTCTGATTTAAATGCACAGAGTTAATTATCACTCATAACTACTATTAGCCACCCCTTAAAGTCTATTTCCTACCCTAGTTATTACACATCAAAGCACTCTCATAATGTGAAGTAATTTGATGCCCACAAAACTCACAATGCAAAACAGAACAGACCTTTTGATTTTGAGAGGGAACTATTTGCTTTTAATCCCTGGGGTTTCATGAGGAAAACAGAGTTTTTTTGTTTGTTTGTTTGTTTGTTTTTCCCCTCTCCTAAACAAAGTCTGTGGCATCTCTTCTGTTTTTCTCAAGGATACCCAGGTTACCAGAAGTTATCTTAGGGCCTCTCATGTGTGCATTAAGAGTGGCAGGATAAAACAATGAAGAGAAATCATTCAGTTTACTGAAAAGAAAAAAACAGTTTTCCAGAAAACAAGCTGCAAGAAGAGAAAATCATAGAGGCCTTTTAAATATACCTATAACTTGGATATTCACTTTTAATTAAGCTGCACTCTCTTTAAGAAAATCCCTTTAAGTCCCTTGTTACTCAACCTTAGTCACTCCAGGATTTTCAGCTTTTGAATGCCACAAAAAGTAACCTCACAGGTGAGACCAACAAGCTTTAATTAGGTTACAACTTAACCCCAAGTATATGAGGTATTTTCAGAGATGATAAGCAGCTTTTGAAATCATCACTGCAAAATCGTGGCTGCGATAATCAAAGATCTGACTAAATGAACCCCATTTTGTTTCCAGCCCTCAAGCTATCCTTGCCCATCCTTTGCTATAGGCCAAACCAACTTTGGGAGGAACCTAGTTTACAGTTTATAGTCCAAAACAAATATGATAACAGCGTCTTCCTAAGATATACTTCCCTCTTGCCTGGGGATCAGACCAAGAAACTAGTCACAAGATTAGAAAACGTGGCTTAGTAGTTACTCAGCTGGATGCTACAAGATTTTGACCCTCCTTAAACTACTCTCAAGATTAGTGATTAGCAAATCAAAACTACCATCAGAGTGAACAGGCAACCTACAGAATGGGAGAAAATTTTTGCAATCTACTCATCTGACAAAGGGCTAATATCCAGAACCTACAAAGAACTCAAACAAATTTACAAGAAAAAAACAAACAACCCCATCAAAAAGTGGGCAAAGGATATGAACAGACATTTCTCAAAAGAAGACATGCATACAGCCAACAGACACATGAAAAAATGCTCGTCATCACTGGCCATCAGAGAAATGCAAATCAAAACCACAATGAGATACCATCTCACACCAGTTAGAATGGCAATCATTAAAAAGTCAGGAAACAACAGGTGCTGGAGAGGATGTGGAGAAATAGGAACACTTTTACACTGTTGGTGGGATTGTAAACTAGTTCAACCATTATGGAAAACAGTATGGCAATTCCTCAAGGATCTAGAACTAGAAGTACCATATGACCCAGCCATCCCATTACTGGGTATATACCCAAAGGATTATAAATCATGCTGCTATAAAGACACATGCACACATATGTTTATTGTGGCACTATTCACAATAGTAAAGACTTGGAATCAACCCAGATGTCTATCAGTGACAGACTGGATTAAGAAAATGTGACACATATACACCATAGAATACTATGTAGCCATAAAAAAAGGATGAGTTTGTGTCCTTTATGGGGACATGGATGCAGCTGGAAACCATCATTCTCAGCAAACTATCGCAAGAACAGAAAACCAAACACCGCATGTTTTCATTCATAGGTGGGAACTGAACAATGAGATTACTTGGACACTGGAAGGGGAACATCACACACTGGGGCCTATCATGGGGAGGGGGGAGGGGGGAGGGATTGCATTGGGAGTTATACCTGATGTAAATGACAAGTTGATGGGTGCTGATGAGTTGATGGGTGCAGCACACCAACATGGCACAAGTATACATATGTAACAAACCTGCACGTTATGCACATGTACCTTAGAACTTAAAGTATAATAAAAATAAAAATAAAAATAAAAGATTAGTGATTAAGATATTTTGTAAACACTGCCCTTGATGGATCAGCTGGCACCACCCAGATTAATAAACTGATTTATCTGATTTTGTCATCCTTACCCAGGAACTGACAGCACAAGAAGACAGCCATCATTGTAAAATGGTAGAGACTAAAAAAAGTATTGCTATGTGGTTACAGGTAATGCTCCCAAGGACATGAAACAAGATGAACACCTGTAGCCAAGTTTGTGACTGACCATTTTGTTAGCCTGGCTTAAACAGCAGGCTTGTGTGGTCCTGAGTCTGCCTCCTAACTTAACGTATCTTTTCTTTTGACAGAACCATACAGAAAGACACAAAAGCACACCAGATTGGTTACAACTTAAAACCAACCTCGCAAATGCTTTTTCATTAATTAAAACTTTACAGAGAATAAAAACAATGATCCTTATTAACCCTTTTACCAGTTTGTACAGGGGGAGAGAGAGGCCAAAAGCCTGATTGGTAAAAATTATTTACCCTTTTGCTGGCATGTCAAGTTTCTTCCTAGATCAACTCTATGCCAAGCATTTTAAGGTTTAGAAAATTAACTTTTCCCAGGTTGGAAGAACATTATGAAAGAAGGTAAGGGCCACTTTACACCATGAAAGAAGGAAAAATACCATAGAAAAGTCTGGGCATTCCAATTAGAGTTGTCAAGAAGTACTGCTTCCCTTCTTATTGATAATGGTGTTTCTCCTATTTCTTCATCTTCCCTATTTTTTGTTTTCCCTTTTTCTCTATTATAGGAGACACACTGTTCATCTCCAAATTTCTCTACTGCCTACAGAACTGCCTGTTTTTCACCTGCAGTTACAGTTTGGCTTAGAAGCAGCAAAAATCCCTTCATGAGGTCAAACACCCGAGTTAAATTTTAGAAAGCGTCTATATTCCTTCCAGTGTCATTAGAAAATTAGCCTAAGTCTCCCATTAATTACCCTAAGGTTCTGTAATAAGAAAGGAACACAGGGGGCCCTGAATATGGCGGATCCTCAGATTATTTCCCTGGAAGTTGCTTTTCTAACTTTGAAGAATCATTCTCTATAGGCCTACCTGATATGACTACTAAAAGCAATGGGTTGATTTTGTAACCCCTACAAAGGTCCAATAAGAAGGCCATGCCCTTATGCAGAAGAAAATGAGCCACTTTGTGTTTTAAATTCTTAGGATCAAGGGAGTCTGTGCCTCAGAATGCACTCCAGAGGACTGCCAGCTGAAGATGATATGTTACACATCTATAAAGACAAGTGAGAAAAAGACATCCCTTTTGTCTCCTTCCTTTGGGTGTGTCCCAGGGTGAAGAGGAAGACAGTGAGTGCATCCCCCATGCTGTTTTCCTTCTGTGGTTCCTGGGTCCTGGCATCTTGTTGAACACGCTGCCCATGGTTGCAGTGTGAACCCCAGACATGGAACCAGAAGAACTAAGTGATTGGGAGTAGTCACACTCACCCACATAGCTACAGTCCTCTGTCTTTGATTCCCCTTTGATTCCAATAACTATGGAATACTTTTAGTAAGAAAAATGTAAGTGTAACTGAAATATTAGAAGAAAGACTAAAATAGAAGCAATATTTGAAGTAATAATGACCAAGAATTTTCTAATTAATGATAAATACAAAACCATAAATCTTTGAAGCACTGAGAACACCAAACGGGGCAAACATACATAAAAAATTAACCTTATTTAGTTCACACTCAGACTGCAGGATACCAAAGGCAAAGAACTCGTCTTTAAAGAAGCTGAGAAAGTGGGTAAACTTACCTAGAGATAAACAAGGGTAAGAATTAGAGCTTCTGCTCTGCAGAAACCATCCAGGCAAAAAGAACAGGGTAAAATATTTAAAGTGTTGAAAGAAAAAAGAAGCCAACCAACATAGAATTCTATATTCAATGAAATGATTATTCAATAATGAAGAATAAATTATATTTGTCAGATGAATCAAAGCGGAAAGTATTTTTTGGTAGAAAACCTATCCTGTAAGAAACGTTTAAAGTTATTTAGAAAGAAAAGGGAATCAGAATAATTAAATAACCATGCTTTTTAAAAAATTTCTTATTCTAAATTGACCGAATGAATAATCATTCACAGTATTAGAAATAATGTATTAGGTTGACTGTAGCATATGGGTAAATGAAATGAATGGCAGTGATGATGTTCAGGGCATGCTGATACAAAAGTTAAGAAGAAATTACTTAGGCAGATAGTGAGGGTATGAAAGTCCTTAGCAAGGTTTTTCTTTTAATGAAAAATAGCCCCAAATCATTTTTCTAACAAAGAGTAAGTAGCCTGTAAAATCAAGCTGTGTACATAGATGCCAGCAGTTGCACCAATCATGTTCAAAATGGCACCTCCATCTTCCCTTCTCTGCCAACTGTGTGTATAGTAAGGATTAGACAAGATGAGCTGGCCAAGGGAAAAGTTTATTTTCATAATAAGATTAGGGTGGGGTGGCCAGCCTTCCCCTCGTGCTATGTAAACATCATACCTGATCAAACCAATCTGTGAGCCCTGTGTAAATCAGACACACACCTCCTCAAGCCTGACTATAAAATCAGGTGTCTTTGCCAGTGGCCAGTCTTTTCCTTTCAGAAGCCCCTCTTTCAACCTGTCTCATTCATTCTCAGGGAAATGCCAAGGAGAAAGACAATGAAGCTATCATAATACACCCAAAGACATATAAAATGAAACAAAAAAATGTGTTGGTAAAGATATGAAATGACTAGAACGTCTATAAATTTTCATAGTGTATCTTAGTGTAACCCATTTTGAAAATTATTTGGCAATATATACTAAAATTATAGTTATATCTTTCTTACGGTCTAGCATTTCAACTTCTAGGTAAATACCAAATAGGATGGTGTATTATGTACACTAATAGAAAATCTACAAGAGTGTTCAAAACTCAAACAATGTGAATTTCCAACAGAAATACAGTGCTACATTGTAATATACTCATCCAATAAAATGCCATATAGCAATGAAAATCAATGAGATGCTGCAACTCAAAACATTAATAAATCTCAAAAACTAATACTGAGCCAAAGAATCCAGACACAAAAGATTACCCATTGTGAAATGTGATTTAGAAAATTCAAAAACAGGTCAGTTTGTGGAGGCAGAAATGAGTTAAGTTTTTCCTTTGGGAATGAGGAAAAACCTTAGTTTAGTTACTAGTTTAGTGTGTGTGTGTATGTGACTTTTGAATCTATTTCTGACCTCAGTAGTGATTACAGGCATAGTTTTACTTTATGATCATTCATCAAGTTATACAATGTATTTGTGTATTTCCCAATTATATAATATCTAATTATGTACTTCAATTTCAAGTTATTTAAAATATTAAAAATTAATATTTTATATTTATAATTTATATATTTGTAATTTATATATACATTTATAATTTATATATTTAAATTAAATTTAAAATATTCAGTAAAACCTATGGGTATAATTACTGAATATATTCAGTAAAACCTTTATGATGCATATAAAGATCCCAATTTATAAGTGTTTGTATTATAACTTATAAATATAAATATTTATAATTTGGAATATTATATATGCAAAATTTTGTTCCCTAATTTTTCTATTAACATTAAAATCTAAATATTTTTGTTATAAATAGACTTAAAATATATTTATTCAATGTTTAGACAATGTTCCATTCATTTACCTCCAGGTAATTTATTAACTCATCCTCTATTAGTCTTTTAGGCAATTTCAAATTTTAATTATTTAATTATGGTTGAAAATACTTATGATTTTGGGGAGTAGCTTTATGAACTATGATTATAAAGTAGAAAATTTCTCAGCATTTTAAGTAATTCTGTTATGTATTATTATTTTGCATCTCAGAGAAGTTATTTTAGTTTACATTCTCTCCATCAATTTATATGTGAACATGACTCACCGTGTGCTACTAATACTGAGTAATGGCCTTTTAAAATCTGTGCTAATCTGAGAGGTAAAAATGATAGTGTTTTTGCTATGATTTACATTTTTTCATTAGTGATAGAGAAAAATCAATTTTTTTCAGACTTTTTTTTTAGTTAATGTTGACTATCTTGACTGTGCCAGATATGACTGTAGACCCTGGGGAGTCGAAGATGAATAAAAGATACCTCTGTTGGCAGGAACTCAGTGCCTACTTGGGGAGACAACAGACAATCTCAAAGCAATTTTAGTATGCATGACAGAGGAAGCGTGTAGGCAGAATAGTAGTTCTCCAAAGAAGATTACTATTTGTCCACGTGCTAATCCTTTGAACCTGCCAATATTTTACATCCTTTGGGAAAAGCAATTTTGTAAATGTGATTAAAAATTCTGAAAAGGAGAGGTTGTCCTGGATTATTCTGGTGGGCTCAATGTAATCACAACTGTCCTTATAAGTGAAAGAGGAAAGCAGGAATGTGAGAGAATGAGATTTGAAGAAGTGACTATTAACTTTGTAGATCAATGAAGAGAGCCCCAAGCCAAAGAATGAAGATGGGCTCTAGAATCTGGAATAGGCCAGGAAATGGATTATCCCCTAGAGTCTTTCAAATAATTGCAACCCCACTGACATCTTGATTTTAGCCCAGCAAGTGTTTCATTTTGGAATTCTGACATACAAAACTGTAAGATAATAAATTTGTGTTGCTTATGTCTCGGAATTTTTGATAATTTGTTACAGCAGCAACAGAGAACTAATATTGCAAAGCAGAGAATACAAACAAAGAATTTACCAGAAGACATCTGAGAATATTTGGAGTTGACAGGATGAAAGCTCCCTAGAAGCTTGAAACAGGAGTGAAGTGCTGCTGCTAAGGGTATCCAGGCAATACTGGAAGCCTCCAAAGCCCAGATGGTTCATTTCCAGGGGAGAAATCTGTCTTAATTTCTGCATTTCTAATATGGGGATACAGGAATTTTCTTAAAGAATAGAAATAGGGATTATAGAAATGTTACATTTAAATTGCTTAGCCCCTTTGCTTAGAGTTAAAAAAAAAAAAAAAAAAAAAAAAAAAGTTGCTACTTTTGAAAATGAGAGGAGGTGGCAATGTATCTCAGTAATCTTGCTTACTCCTTCACCAGCACTGTCAAACACAGAGAGGTTTATGCTACAATTCCCTTTCTCTTCCTCTAGTACAACCTACTTTTATTTCCACACTTCTTTTTAAATTTTAATCTTAGGGCTACTTGAATTTCTAGTTTTCTCTTTCAGGATATAAAGGAAGTCTTGTGGTTCCAGTAAAATAATTTTGAGTATCAGTAATGAAGTCTCTCGGCAAGTAATTAATTTGATTAATTACTATGTTAGTTTGTTCTCATGCTGCTGTGAAGAAATACCTGAGACTGCGTAATTTATAAAGGAAAGATGTTTAATTGACGCACAGTTCTACAGGGCTGGGGAGGTGTGATGGTTAATACTGAATGTGGAATTGATTGGATTGAAAGATGCAATATTAATCCTGGGTATGTCTGTGAGAGTGTTGCCAAAGGAGATGAACATTTGAGTCAGTTGGCTGGGGAAGGCAGACCCATCCTTAATCATGTGGGTACCATCTAATCAGCCACCAGTGAATATAAATGTGAAGAAGCAAGGCAGGCCTAGCCTCCCAGCCTACATCTTTCTCCTGTGCTGGATGTTTCCTGCCTTCAAACATTGGACTCCAAGTTCTTTAGTTTTGGTACTTGGACTGGCTCTCTTTGCTCCTCAGCTTGCAGACAGCCTATTGCAGGACCTTGTGCTAGTATAAGTTAATACTTAATAAACTCCCCTTTATATATATCCTATTAGTTCCGTCTTTCTAAGAGAACCCTGACTAATAAAGATTTTGGTACCAGGAATGTTTCTAGAGTAATAGAATATTAAGGATGGAGTTCTTTCATTGGTTTTGGGGTTTCTGGAGTTGGCTGCATAATATGATTAGGCCTCAGAATGCTAAGGACTCTACTTCTAATAGTATGGAGAACACTGGTAGTCCTTGGCATGAACTGTTTAGAGTGTTATGCAAAATAAATGCATTTGATAGTCCTGATTCACCACTCGTGAGAGGCAAGGAGATTAGTGACTCTATACATAATACCTTTGACCATATGTGGAGAAACAAGGAACATCATGAAGTTGGTTGTTTGCTCCTAAGTTCAGCAGACAAAGTGATGTAAGAAAATGATGAACTCAGGGATTCTGTCTCCTGATTTCAGAGCAGATACTCAGCCTCAAATCTGCTAAGATTGCCCTGAGTGAGAGTCTTATCTCCTGTAGAGAAAGAGTTGAAATTGTGGAAAAACAGACACAGGCTCTTATCATGTGAGTGGCTGACCTGCAATGAAAGATGCATGCGCAGCCTCACCAGGTGTCTACTATTAAAGTAAGGACATTGTTTGGAAAAAGATGGGAATCTGCAACTTGAAATGGGGATGTATGGGAGGACCCTGATAAAGCTGGGGACACTGAGTTTGTAAACTCTGATGAAACTTTTTTGCCAGAAAGAACAGCTTCCACATCCCCAGTAGTGGCAACATCCCCTCCACGACTCATGCTGCCATCAGTCTTTCCACCTTTGTCTGAGGAGATAAACCCTGTGCTGCCTGCGGCAACAGTGATGCCCTCTCTTAAGGCAATTGCCAGGGAAGAGAATGTTAATTCTCCTCAGAAGCTACTCCCAAAACCTCTGTTTGCTTCTAGACCTATAACTAGACTAAAGTCACAGGGGAGGCCCTAGAGGTGAGGTTGAGCATTTGACCCATGAGGAGGTGCACTACACTCGAAAAGAAATGTCTGAGTTCTCTAATTTATATAAACACCAATCTGAAGAACAGGCACGGGAATGGATATTAAGGGTGTGGAATAATGGTGGAAGGAACAGAGTTGGATCAGGCTGAATTTATTGATTTAGGTTCACTAAGTAGGGACTCCGCATTTAATGTTGCAACTTGGGAATTAAAAAAGGTTCTAATCGTTTATTTGCTTGGTTAGCTGAAATATGGATTAAAAGATGGCCCACTGTGAGCAAGCTGGAAATGCCTGATTTCCCTTGGTTTAATGCAGAGGAAGGGATCCAAAGGCTTAGGGAGAATGGGATGGTGGAGTGGATTAGTCACTTTAGACCTACTCATCACAGCTGGGAAGGTCCAGAAGATATGCCCTTGACCAATGCCTCGTGAAATATATTTGTGATGCCAGCACCTGCATCTTTGAAGAGCCCTGTAATTGCTCCTCTCTGTATGTCAGATCTAACTGTGGGGACCACAGTCACTCACCTACAAAATTTAAATACAATGGTTATAATTGGATCCCGAGGTGGCAGGGGCCAAGTGACAACACTCAGCCATCAAAGCCAAGGTGGTCATAGCTATTGTAATGGACAGCAGAAGCAAAGCAGCAATCAGAATAGTCTGACTCATGTAGAGCTCTGGCACTGGCTCATTAATTATGATGTTCTAGAAGTGAAATAGGAAGTCTACTGTATTCATACTTAAATAAAAAACTTCCAGATTGAATGAACCAAAGACCAATTTGAATTACAAAAACAGAGAATCACAGCCCCTCAATCAACTTCCAGATGTGAGCCAGTTTACAGACCCAGAACCCCTTGAATAAAGAGGAGGCTGAGTCCGTTTGAGAAAAGAGCCCACTACATCACTGACAATTTATGCAGTAAATCTTTCTCCTGTCCTTCCCCAAGGAGATCTCCAGCCTTCTACCAGGGTAACTGTGCACTGGGGAAAGGGAAATGATCAGACATGTTGAGGACTACTGGACACTGGCTCTGAGCTGACCTTGATTCCAGGGGACCGAAAATATCATTGTGGTTCTCCAGTTAAAGAAGGGGCTTATGGAGGTCAGGTAATTAATGGAGTTTTAGATCAGGTCCAACTTATACTGAGTCCGGTGGGTCCCTGGACTCATCCTGTGGTCATTTCTCCAGTCCCAGAATGCATAATTGACATAGACATACTTAGCAGCTGGAAGATACCCTACATTGGCTCCCTGACTGGTAGGGTGAGAGCTATTATGGTGGAAAAGGCCAAATGGAAGCCATTAGAGCTGCCTCTGCCTAGAAAAATAGTGTATCAAAAACAATATCTCATCCCTGGAGGGACTGAGATTAGTGCCACCATCAAGGACTTGAAAGATGCAAGGGTGACAATTCCCACCGTATCCCCGATCAACTCCCCATTTGACTGGTGCAGAAGACAGATGGATCTTGGAGAATGACGGTGGATTATTGTAAGCTTAACCAAGTGGTGATTCCAGTTGCAGCTACTGTACCAGATTTGGGTTCATTGCTTGAGGAAATTAACACATCTCCTGGTACCTAGTATGCAGCCATTGACTTGGCAATTTATCCATTCCTGTCCATAAAGCCCACCAGAAGCAATTTGCCTTCAGCTGGAAAGGCCAGAAATATACCTTTACTGTCTTACCTCAGGGATATATCAACTCTCTGGCTTTGGGTCATAATCTTATTCAGACAGACCTTGATCGTTTTTTGCTTCTGCAAGATATTACACTGGTCCATTCCATTTATGAAATTATGCTGATTGGATTTGGTGGGCAAGAAGTAGCAAACACATTGGACTTATTGGTAAGACATTTGAGTGCCAGAGGATGAGAAATAAATCTGATTAATATTCAAGGACCTTCTACCTCAGTAAAATTTCTAGGCGTCTAGTGGTGTGGGGCCTGTCAAGATATTCCTTCTAAGATGAAGGATAAGTTGTTGCATTTGGCCCCTCCTACAACCAAGAAAGAGGCACAAGGCCCAGTGGGACTATTTGGATTTTGGAGGCAAGACATTCCTCATCTGGGTGTTTTACTCCGGCCCATTTATCAAGTGACCTGAAAGGCTGCCAGTTTTGACTGGGCTCTGGAACAGGAGAAGGCCCTGCAACAGATCCAGGTTGCTGTGCAACCTGCTCCGACACTTGGGCCATATGACCCAGCCGATCCAATGGTGCTTGAGGTGCCAGTGGCCTATAGGGATGCTATTTGGAGCCTTTGGCAGGCCCCCATAGTTGAATCACAGCAGAGGCCTCTAGGATTTTGGAGCAAGGTCCTGCCATCTTCTGCAGATAACTACTCTCCTTTTGAGAGATAACTCTTGACCTGTCACTGGGCTTTCATGAAAGCTGAGCGTTTGACTATGGGCCATCAAGTCACCATGTGACCTGAACTGCCTATCATGAGCTGGGTGCTTTCTGATCCATATAGCCATAAAGTAGTTCATGCACAGCAGTGTTCCAGCATCAAATGGAAGGGGTATATACGTGATCAGGCTCCAGCAGTTCCTGAAGGCGCAAGTAAGTTACATAAGGAAGTGGCTCAAATGTCCATGGTCTCTCACTTCTGCCACCCTGCCTTCTCTCACTCAGCCTGCACTGATGGCCTCATGGGGAGTTCCTTATGATCAGTTGACAGGGGAAGAGAAAACTAGGGCCTGGTTCACAGACGGTTCTGCACTATATGCAGACACCACCCGAAAGTGGAGAACTGCAGCACAACAGCCCCTTTCTAGGACATCCCTGAAGCATAGTAGTAAAGGGAAATCTTCCCATTGGGCAGAATTTCAAGGGGTGCACCTGGTTGTGCACTTTGCATGAAAGGAGAAATGACCAGATGTGTGATTACATAATGATTCATGAGCTGTAGTCAATGATTTGCCTGGCTGGTCAGGGACTTGGTGTGATTGGAAAATTGGTGACAGAAATTTGGAGAAGAGGTATGTGGATGGACCTCTCTGAGTGGTCAAAAACTGTGAAGATATTTGTATACTCTGTGAGTGTTCACCAACATGTGACTTCGCTAGAGGAGGATTTTAATAATCAAGTGGATAGGACGACTCGTTCTGTGGACACCACTCAGCATCTTTCCCAGCCACCCCTGTCATTGCCCAATGGGCCCATAAAAAAAGTGGCTATGGTGGCAGGGATGGAGGTTAAGCATGGGTTCAGCAATGTGGACTTCCACTCACCAAGGCTGACCTGGCTATGGCCACTGCTGAGTGCCCAGCTTCCTAGCAGCAGAGACCAACACTGAGCCCTCGATATGACACCATTCCTCGGGATGATGAGCCAGCTACCTGGTGGCAGGTTGATTACATCAGACCTCTTACATCATGGAAAGGGCAGTTTTGTCCTCACTGGACTAGAAACTTACTCCAAATAGGGGTTTCCCTATACTTCATGCAATGTTTCTGCCAAGAACACCATCCATGGACTCGCTGAATGCCTTATCTACCATCATGGTCTTCCACACAGCATTGCCTCTGACCAAAGCACTCACTTTGCAGCTGAAGAAGTGCAGCAGTGGGCTCATGCTCATGGAATTCACTGTTACCATGTTTCTCATCATCCTGAACTAGATTGATAGAATGGTGGAATGGCCTTTTGAAGTCACAATTACAATGCCAACTAAGTGACAATACTTTGCAAGCCTGGGGCAAAGTTCTCCAGAAGGCCATGTATGCTTTGAATCAGCATTCAATATATGGTACTGTTTCTCCCATAGCCAGGATTCATGAGTCCAGGAATCAAGGGGTGGAAATTGAGGTGGCACCACTCACCATCACATCTAGTGATCCACTAGCAAAATTTTTGCTTCCTGTTCCCACGATATTATGTTCTGCTGGCCTAGAGGTCTTAGTTCCAGAGGGAGGAATGCTGCCCCCAAGAGATACAACAAGAATTCCATAAAACTGGAGGTTAAGATTGCCACCTGGACACTTTGGGCTCCTCCTACCTTTAAGTCAATAAGCTGAAAAGGGAGTTACAGGGTTGGTTGGGGTGACTGATCTGGACTATCAATATGAAATAAGTCTACTACTCCACAATGGAGGTAAGGAAGAGTATGCATGGAATACAGGAGATCTACTAGGGCTTCTCTTAGTATTACCATGCCCTGTGATTAAGGTCAATGGGAAACTACAACAGCCCAATCCAGGTAGGACTATCAATGGTCCAGACCCCTCAGGAATGAAGGTTTGGGTCACTCCACAAGGAGAAAAAAAAAAGCAAAACAAAAAAACACACACACACAACCTGCTCAAGTGCTTGCTGAAGGCAAAGGGAATACAGAATGGGTAGTAGAAGGTAGTCATCAATGCCACCTATCAATACCATCAATACCACATGAATCGACTGCAGAAATGACCATAACCATCATTAGTATTCCCTTCTTCTGTTAAAAACATGTGTGTGAATGTGCACACTTGTACAAAGACAATATCTTTTTATTTCCTTTTTATCATGTGACATATGATTTATTGACTTCATATCAGCATTTAAGTATTAACGTTATGTAATAGTATTTGTGTTGGGGATTGGTGCATTTCTGGTTGTACAAAAGATAGTTGTATTATGTTAGGTATAATTATGAACTTATTGTCGATTATGTATGATCTCAGGAGATGTGTATGGGTTCAACTTGACAAGGGTGGACTTGTGATGGTTAATACTGAGTGTCAAGTTGATTAGATTGAAGGATGAAATATTGATCCTGGATGAGGGTATTGCCAAAGATTAACATTTGAGTCAGTCGGCTGGGGAAGGCAGACCCTCTCTTAATCAGGTGGGCACCATCTAATCAGCCACCAGCAAATATAAAGCAGGCAGAAAAATGTGAAGAAGCAAGACGGGCCTAGCCTCCCAGTCTACATCTTTCTCCTGTGTTGGTTGCTTCCTGTCTTCAAACATCAGACTCCAAGTTCTTCAGTTTTTGGACTTAGACTGGCTCTCCTTGCTCCCCAGCAAGTAGATAGCATATTGTGAAACCTTGTGGTCATGGAAGTTAATACTTAATAAAGACCTATTAATTCTGTCCCTCTAAGACAACTCTTATAATACAGGAGGCCTCAGGAAACTAACAATCATGGCAGAGGGGAAGCAAACACATCCTTCTTCACATGGCGGCAGTAAGAAGTACGGAGCAAAGGGGTGGAGGAAGCCCCTTAGAAAACCATCAGATCTCATGAGAACTCACTCACTATCACAAGAACAGCATGGAGGTAACTGCTCCCATGTTTCAATTACCTCGCACAGGGCCCCTCCCATGACACGTGAGGATTATGGGAACTACAACTCAATATGAGATTTGGGTGGGGACACAGCCAGATCATATCAATCACAAAGGTAAAGATAGATTTAGGAGACTGTTTTTGCTGGGATAAATGACTGCAATAGTTATCAAGCCTGTGAAAGGTTTTCAAGTATTTCGAATGCAAAAATCTTTACTGAAAAAACTCTTTTTAGGAGTCCACTATATACGTAGTGCCCTGTTGCTTACGATTTGTAGAATGCCTACTTTTTGTCCCAAATCTCCACTGGCTTCTAAGTATTCTAATTGGTTTCTCCAAATCCAAATATAACTCTTGTAAAAACAGCATATATCTATAATGTCTTAACTAATTTCAAATAGGATACTTATACTTTTGATACCTAATGTTGCCACTTGCCTGTCTAGTGTTACCTTCCAGGGCAGTGTTAATACACTCTATTTTGTTTTTGCAGTGAGTCTGAGTTTGCTTTCTATGTTTCAATATCTGGACTGTTAAGTGGGGCTAACTCAGTAGTGCTCCCCATGTTTTTTTGTTTGTTTGTTTGTTTTCAGATCAACTAATCAGGCAGCTAAAGGCACTCTAAGTGAATGGAATATTAGGTCCATCAGTTTTTAGTAAAACAAAAACAAAAGCAAGAAAACAAGCACAACACACCAGGTGAGAATTGAGACACCATACAAGAAATGTACATCTACACTGGGGAATAAAATTGACTAACTCTAAGCAACCACTGAACTGTGTATCTTGGATTTGTGAAAACAGACACTAAAATTGAATAAGAAAAAAATTGTACCCCTAAAAACTCACAAAGTACATTTTTTTGTAATACTATATAACAATAATGTTAATTATAGAGAGAAATGTAAATGTATCTTTGTTCTACCTGCATATCTTCTCTTAAGAACCAATGCATTCTTAGATTATATAGTGCTTTATAGATTACTAAATATATTTATTTCTAAGAAAACCTTGCAGTAATAAGTCTTATTGTTACTACATTATGGATGGGGAAATCAAAATTAGAGAAATTAATTTGGTAACTAAACCACAAAATTGATAAATGGTCAATATGGGAACTAGACTGTAAACTTTAATTGTACAGATCTTTTCAGAATTCTTTTGATTCTTAGAAGAAACAGAGGGTAACATCAAAGGAGAAAGAGCAGGAAGGCTTTGAAATATAGAACCCATATTTTTAATCATAAATTTACATGCCAACTATCATAATAAACACATTTGCAAGAGATAGGAACATAAAGGTCAATATTTTTACTAATAGAGTATTTAAGATCAACTAGAAAAGCAAGCAAAAACATGCACAGGAGGTAAATTCACCTAT
Source organism: Piliocolobus tephrosceles (assembly GCF_002776525.5). Taxonomy (NCBI): domain Eukaryota; kingdom Metazoa; phylum Chordata; class Mammalia; order Primates; family Cercopithecidae; genus Piliocolobus; species Piliocolobus tephrosceles. The sequence continues at coordinate 82,584,902 of NC_045448.1, read as the reverse complement.
TTTTCCCACAATATCTACAGGTGATAAATACAGCTATGTGCTTTTTTCTTTTCTTTTTAACAGGAAACCAAATAGATGCTGATGGAGATTTTTAAAAATTCTCAAGATCTGTCAGTGGGCAAGTGGTAGAACCAGTCTAATTCTAAGCATCGAATTTCCAAAAGCTATGCTGTGATATCTCTGCTGTAATACAATTCCTCTCTACTTAGTTCCCTGAATGGTAAAATGAGGGATAATATGGGTGAAGGTTTTTGTATAATGTGTGACTGAGGCATGCCACTGACATTTATTTCATAGAGGCCAGAGAAATGCTGACCCCAATGACTTCAAAGGTCCCTTCTTGACTCTAGCTTTCTGTGAGTGAATTGATTTTTAATATAATGTGTATAAATGGTAGACATTCAAAATGCATTTGCAAAATGGAAAGTGTAAAGTTCAGTGAATTATTTTGTTTACTAATATATTTGAATCCATATTTGACAAAATTTCTTAGATTTTAATTTTTAAGGGGGTTTTAGTAAGTTTCTGATTTTTATTTAAATTATTCTCTACTATAGACACATTAGCATTGCTTATTGTCTCACCAAGCCTCATTACACTATCATTTGAAAAGCTAATAATAGTTTTTTCTTTTTCTTTTTTCCTTTTAACCAGCTAGTCATCTGTGAAAAAGGCCCTTGTGAATCCAGAGATTGCAACCATCCTCAAGCTTTCTAGAAGTTAACAGGAGGTTTACGAATAACCCTTAGCTTCCTTCAACTAGGCTAGCAGATGACACAGCAGCTAATGTCTCCCACTCTGCTCCCTGTGATTGGATCCTTGTTTACATCTAATAGGGTAATTGGCTTCCCCAGTTTGAAAGGGTCAAGGAAGTCTGAGAAATTCTGAATGTGTAAAACTGCCAAAAAGTAGGGATTCTCTCCTTAACCTCTTCAAGTAACTGGTACTGAGCATCATATAGCATTTCCCAAAAGACTTTGAAGTGATTCCCAGGGAATTTTCTTCTGTTTTACAGGTAACCACATGATGTCCTTTATATCTAGTAAACCCATTTTTACACTACATTAGGAATGTATCAAAGCAAGCCAAATAGCTTCTCAACCCAAATGAAGGAATCTAGGAAAGATTTCATGGCTGTACCTTGCTTTCTGTCTCACATAATGATTTATAATAACATGTCAGTATCTGTCAGAGCTCCTGTTGAGTTTATGCTATTTTTTTGCTCATTTTCTATTCCAGAAAATAACAAAATCCTTTCATCTCCACAAAGCAATAACTACCACCTAGCTGGGTTAGCACGGAATCAAATTTTATCACTAAATTGTGGAATTTTCAGTGTTGGGTACCCAACTCCAGAGAAAAGTATTGAAAATGCTAAACTGTCACAGAAGTAAATGGAATATTATATGGAGTAGTATGTTTTCTGCTAAAGAAATCTCATCTCCATTTCAGAGAAAAATTAACATAATTTCAGTTATCAATCAACTCTATTGCAAAGTTTCTCATTTACTTATGTCAGTGTCTTTACAAATGGCATCAATTTAACTTGACTAATTCTTTTAAGGAGAAAGGGGAAAAAAATCTACGGAACAAGTGACTTGGCTGCTTCCTTTCATAAGAGGAGCATCTTTGTGGTAGCTCTTCCCTTCTGGAAAATTCATTCTCTTTGATTGATTTTGGTGTCAGTGGTACTTTGGGCAGGTGCTAATGCAGAAAGGTCACTATGGAGGGTTATTACCGCAAGTGAAATCACCAGGAGCAGGGAAAGTGAGATATCCCTCATGTCCACAGTTTTTCCCTCTCTGCCAGAGAGCTGAACACTTCCTCTTACCTTTCATTTGGCTGACTCACACCCCAGTGCCTGATGGCTTCATTTGCATTCACCTTCACCTAGGGAAAACCTGGAGAAATTACACATGTCCAATTGTAACCATTTTGATGAAAGCATTGGGGCTTTATAAGAGGGGTAAGCAAATAGCCTGCAGGCCAAATCTATTCCACTGCCTGTTTATGTGCAGCTCATGAGCTAAGAATTGATTTTACAGATGAACCTCTGTAATCTATTTGATAGTAAAGAACACTAACATTGAAGCCTAATTAAGCAAAATGTTATCCACTCGAAAAGAATTCAATTCTCCTCACTTATAGATGTGTACTACCAAAAAAATTACTCAATTCTTGTTATATTCTGAATTTGTTAATAAAAAATCAGTAAAAATATGGTTTAACTGTTGTTGTTATAAACACCTACATAATAGCCTCATTTATTTCTTGGCCCCCAAAGCCTAAAACATTAATTTACTATCTGGCCTTATGCAGTAAAAGTTAGTTGACCCCTGCTCTAGATGTCAAACAGAAATGTCTCATACCTTACAAATGTACTAAATCTGCCCTTTACTCCTCATCAATTAGCATAATGGATCTTGGGCAGGTGGCAGAATATCTCCAGTTATTCATATAATTAAAAAAGTATTTTGGCTACTTTTATCCAAGAATGGACTCAATCAGTATTTGAAATATTTATTTCTGTAGACCAGTGAGAAGCTCAGTGTTGCACCTGAAGGTCCCCTGATCTGTTGGGCCTATATCAGGTAGTAACTTACTTTGGTGATGCGCTGTGATTACATTATTTTCTATTTCACTACCTATGACATCCTCGTTTCACCTTCTCCCATTCACTGAGTGGTCCTCTTTCTGCAGGTTTGAGAGAGGAAATACTCAGAGGTAGGTCCAGAAAATGTCTGGCGAGACTGATAGTCTTGGAGCTGGCTTTCCCCTTGGCCATTACTTAAAGCTTTATCTGCCTTTCCTAGTGTTTTCCTGGATGACTCAGAGTTCTGCTTTTGAACACCTCTAGCTGGACCCACTTAGAAAACGGCCAAAGTCTCTTTTTTCGGTTGTCTACCTGCTACCTCCCCTCAGCCTCTAATGAACTAATGAACCTCTAATGAATTCACCCTTTGCAGAAAAACCTCTCAAGCTCTTAAAACTTCCTCAGGCTAATACACTTACCACATCTGATTCCCTAGAAACATGAAACTGTATCCTGCTTTCAGTCAAAGAGCATTTATTTTCCCCAAATAATCTTACAACCTGCTTCCACAGACCACTTTAGCCAGCCTCACAATGGTAGTCTTTTTCTTTCTACTTTATTTATTTTGTAATGCTCATGTCTCATGAAAGTCTACTCCAAGAGAACACATTATGCTCTCTAAAAAATCTCCTGCCATCTTCTCACTAAGGCTGAAATGAGAGAAAGCAAATCCCTACCTTTTCCATGGGAGAAAGACTTACTGCATAATTAGAACTCTTCCCACAAAAATATTCTCTTCCCCAGATACTTGAGCTTTCTAATCTTATGCTCTGAACATGGGGATTAGGCTAATTGTTACTGAACTGATTTTAGGCTGTTTTACTAAACCTACATAGATGATGATCACCGTACATCTGTATAAATACTCACTCTGTTTTGGCATCTGTGGAACTTAGCTGAAATCGACACAAAAGAGAATTTCATTTTTAACATTCACTTGCACTAGGAATTCATTAACTGCTAGCCACCACAGTTTACATTTAGAAAGGAATCCTGATAAAAGCAAGAAAGAAATGAACTATTATTGGTAGAATTTGAAACATCAGATCATGCTATATTATGGTTTTAATGAGTATGACATTTCATATGTTTCTTCTATACAGCTCCAACAAATGTATTCAAAAAGCAATTTATGCTTTGCTTCTTACTGATATAGTTGGTTCCACTTGTAGATAAATCTTCAATGAAAAAAAAAGTTTGATGACAAGGGATATCTTGCATGTAAAATTGGTAGATAAAATAAAGGACATCCAGTTAAATTGAAGTTTCAAATAAACAAAATCTAATTTGAGGATATAAATGCATTCCAGGCAATATTTGTGACATGTTGATTCTTTAAAAAAAAAAAAAAAAAAAAAAAAAAAGCTGTTTATCTGGAATTTGAATTTAACTAGGCATTCTGCATTTTTATTTGCTAAATCTGGCAATGTTAGTTACATGCCAAACACTCTGCCTTTTTCTTTGGGATTTACAGAAGGTAATAAATGACAAGCCCACCATTAGCATCTGGCCAAACCTGAGCAGAATCCTCATTTTGCAGTTCATCAGCCAGACGATTCCATTGTTTACATCAGTGTAAGTATAACCAGTTAAGGCAGTTCTTGCCATAGTATTATATAACTAAGGAAGTTGTGTGTAGATTCTATATTTCGGATGTGAAATGACCTCATAAACAAGAATAAGTTATAGGGCTGATAAAGTTAAATATTTGGCTCATTGTTAATTGGACAGACCTATTACTGATTTATTGTGCAGTTTCAACTCAGTGCAGTTTGACTACGGAATTTATTAATTATTATTTTGTAATCACTGTCTTTGATGATGCTCTGTGGCAGGGCTCTCGCAGCACAGGGGGAGAAGACAGGTTACATTTAGAGTTGACTTTAGAAGTGAAGTAATCATTTGACTGTGGGCCCTGACATGAATTCTAGGCATAAGATCTATCCACTCAACTTGTTAATTTATGTTATTTGTTTTACTTTTTCTCAATGTTCCATATATATTCTCTTATTTTCCCACATTCATATAGGGACTATGCCTAAATACCTTAGGGAAAGGCTGAAAGCACAAATAACAGGACAGTGTTTGAGCTTTCATTATCAGCAGACTTTAGCAATGAAGGGAAAGGCATGACAAAAGTCAGAAAGAGAATAACTTGAGAAAAAGATAATTGAGAGAGCAGAGTTGTCCCAGGATTATAGCAGATTCTTCCAGGCTGAGATCACAGTCCACCTAGCCCAGTGCCTTGAGGTGCTGACAGATCTTCCATCTACCCTGCTAGTCTTCTGAGACTCACCCTGAGGTAGGACAGCAGGTTTTGCCCACAAGGAAACAATGTGTCCTGGGAATGCTAAAAACCGGGTCCTCCTTACTCCTAACTTTGCTTGGCCACCAAGTTCACTAATATCCATGACTCATTCACCCACACCAAAAACACCCTCAGAATCTCAATTTTGTTTTGCTGGTAGATTTCCCAGATGAAAAACAAAAACAAAAACAAAACAAAACAAAAAAAACAGGTTGAGTCAAGAACATGAGACTCAGTTTTTCAAGGAATGTTACCTCACATTCATCATCTCTGAGTACAAGGACAGTATCATGTTTCTTGACTCAAAGTTGAGACGCAGCCCTGTGCTTCACCACCTGGGAAGAATTAGCCCACGAATCCCAGCTTTTTTTAGTTTGAGTGTCATAGCCAGGGACTTCATATAACTAAGAGTAGGCAATTACTAGAGAAAAAAGTTTAACTCCTTTTTTAAAAGCATTATATCTTGACCTTTAAAAATAGTTATTTAATTTTTTTTCTTTTTTTAGAGACAAGATCTTACTCTGTTGCCCAGGTTGGAGTGCAGTGTCATGATCATAACTCACTGCAGCCTTGAACTCCTGGGTTCAAACAATCCTCTTGATTCAGCCTCCCAAGTAACTAAGACTACAGGCTTATGTCAGGATGTCTTGACCTTTTAATTACTTCATCAGACTGTTTCCCTGTATAACCTCAATATATATTGCAATGAAAGGAGGAGCTGCTCTGAGTTTGGGATTAATAGAGGAGTCAGGGGTCACAACTTGTCTTCCTCCTATAAACATCCACCCATCTTGTTATCCTGTCCGCGGGGGGATTTACAATGCCTTGTCTAAAAGGCCTTCCTGAAATTTTTAAGGAAATTGTCATAGTATATTTTTCATAGGGGAATATACATCTAACAATGGGTAATTAACTGTTCATTCATCCTGATAACTCTTTTAGTGTGCTGTTAATCATATGATCTCCTAACCATCTGCTTGCCTTTATCAACATAAACCTGATTGTAGATGAACAATTCTGGAGCTGGTAAAGATATTTAAAAACTTGATAGTATAAAACATTGAAAGCAAACTTTTTTGTTCATAGCTTTACAGGGAGGGAGATTGTAAACAACATTCCTACGTTTTTCCTCTGTTTCTATATTGTGTTTTTATATTGTAAATAGTACTTCTTTGTGGAAGAAAATGTAAAGCCTGTATTCTCTGTTCTGTTGTCATCCGTTTTCTTTTCCAAAAGTAAATTCATTGTTGAGGCCCATATTGACAGATAGCCACATAGTCAACTACGTTTCCTCAGTATTTCTTTCATCCAGTACTTCTTACACTATTTTAAGAACTCTTCTCAGCCAAACTTTGTATGTGTATTAGAACAAAGGGAGGGAATCCAAAATTGGGATACGAGGCTATAAAATACCTCCTAAATGCGATCAATGGCCCTTTTAAGTCCATTTTCTTTACCTTGCTGAAACCCATATTTTTTCAATTTGCTTCCACTGTATCATCTCAGTATCTAATATCCAATAGGTATTTAGTGTTTGAGGTTTAACTATTCATCTTCAAAAAAGTGGTTCTGTTATTCTGGATGCAGAAAGATTAGTTTAATATTTGATTGTTACAAGCATTACTGTTTTAGAATCACAGAGAGGGAAATTCTAAATGAAAAGGCAACTGGTAGAATTTTCATCACTGGCATGTAACTGTTGGGGATAGAGAAACATACTGAGTCCAAATGACCTGCCTAATATCCCACGTATGGAATTCCCTGCATCAAAAAGTCCTTAAATTTTTTAAAAGTCCAGTATACTCTTTTAATGCTAGACTTCAAAAACAATTCCTTGAAATACTTTTGCCATAGTTATAATTTTCTTTGTGTTTGTTACATTATCTGCAAACACAAAGAACTGTATATGCCACGATTAAGAAAATCACTATGCTGATTTTTGTGTATATCATTTCCTTGCTTTAGTTCATAGGGATGCTATATAAACACCCCCAAAGACATAGCTTGATTTTGTGTGTTTTTTAACTTTATGCAAATTGATTCATATATATATATATATATATATACACATCTATATATATATAGATATGGGTTTTTTTCTGTTTTTAGATATTAGAACAATGTCATTCACATATATACATATATATTTATATATATATATACACACACACATATATACTATATAAGTACAATTATTTTCATGCTCAGAAATTTCTTTTTGGCATATACTTAGAGGTGGGGAGCCTGGTATATTAATTTTCTATTTCTATGTCAAAAATTATCACAAACTTAGTGGTTTAAATCAACAAAAATTTCTTATCCCACAATTCTACAGGTCAGAAGCCTGCATTCACTTACCTGGGTTTGCTACTCAGGATATTATAAAGCCATAATCAAGGTATTCATTGAGCTTGACTCTTTATCTGGAAGCTCTGAGGAAGATTTTGCCTTAGTTCTTGGCCATGGTAGGACCGAGGTTCCTAAGGTTCTTAGGAGCCTCTCTCAGGCCCTGGAGACCAGTCACAGTACCATGTCATGATGTGTATGTATTTTTACAGCAAAGAACATCGCTGTTTTAAACCTTTGTCATGCTCTGAATCCCTGATTTCTTCTTCTGCCGCCTGCTGGAGACTTTAATGGGGTCACTTGTGATTTCACCACCCACCTAGATAATTTCCCCGTCCTAAGAACACTGATTAGTAAATCTGAACGCATCTGTAAAATCCCTTTTGCCACGTAAGTTAACATAATCATGGAAGTAATAGTAGGGACCAAAGGTCATGAGTTCTAGGTCATGAATTCTACATCTAGAATTCTGCCTACCATAGTAGGGCAATAGAGTTTGCATATCTTCAAATTTACCACATAATTCCAACTTTTTTTTTTTTTTTTTTTTTTTAAGACATAGTCTTGCTTTGTTGCTCTGGCTGGAGTGCAGTTGCGCGATCTCAGCTCACTGCAAGCTCTGCCTCCCTGGTTCACACCATTCTCCTGCCTCAGCCTCCCGAGTAGCTGGGACTACAGGTGCCCGCCACCAGGCCTGGCTAATTTTTTTGTATTTTTAGTAGAGACAGGGTTTCATCATGTTAGCCAGAATGGTCTCGATCTCCTGACCTCGTGATCTGCCCGCCTTGGCCTCTCAAAGTGCTGGGATTACAGGCGTGAGCCACCGCGCCTGTCCAATTCCAACTTATTCTCCAACATGAATTTACCAATGTACACATCCAAAGATAACATATGAAACTTTCTATTGTTCTATAGCATCATTAGTACTTGGTATTATTAAACTTTTTAATTATTGCCAGCCAAACTGGCAGACATATCTTGTTAAATTTTGGGGACTATTTGACCACTATTTATTTTTATTTAAAATGTTTTCAAACTCCCAGAAAGGTTGGGAGACTAGTATAAAGACCTTTTTTAGTCCTGATCCATTAAGAAGTACCTCATTGACATGATATCCCATTACCCTCAAGTACTTCAGTTTATTTTTTCTATAACCAAGAACATTCTCCTATACAACTGTAATATCACTATCTAAATGAAGAAGCTGACAATGGTTCATTACTGGTATGTAATCTATAGACTGTATAAAAATTTTTCCACTTTTCACATTAATGTCATTTATGTAAAAAGATCCAACCCAGGATCAAAAGCTACACTGAACTGTTGTATTTATTTCACCTCCTTTGATTTGGAAGAATTCTTCAATCTTTATTTGACTTTCATGATACTGACACTTTTGAAGATGACAGGCAAGTAGTTTTGAATGTTCCTTATGTTTTCTCATGATTACCATTCAGATAATACATTTTTGAAAGAACATACAAGAAGTGTTGTTATACTTTCTCATTGCGTCCCATTGTGTGGTCTACAATTTTGATTTGCCCATTACCTTCTGAAGTTAATAGGTGACTTGATTAAGGAGATATTTGCCAAGTTTTCAAGTTAAAAAAAATTACCCTTCTTTTCCCTTTGTAATTAAAATGTATTTTTGTGAGGAAGTACTTTGAGACTAGGAAAATACTGTTCTTCACGTAACTTTCACCTACTATTTTTTGCATCTACAGTTATCTCTTGGTACTCCTGGAAGATTGGTTCCAGCACTGGAACCATTTTACTATGACGTAAAATGTCATAGTATATGGTATATAACCTATATGTATCTTCTTATATATTTTAAATCATCTCTAGGTTGCTTCAAATATCTAATACAATGTAAATGCTATATAGTTATTACACTGTATGCTTTTTTAAAATTGCATTTTCTTTGTTTATAATTTTACTTGTTTTTATTTTAAATATTTTCCACCCATGGTTGGATGAATATCTCCAGATATGAAAGCAATGGCGAAAGGAGGATGAATTGTATTGATATTTTTTGACAGAAATAAGCTTTTACTATGTTGGCTGATAAAAGCTGAATTTTAAATTTTATTATTTCTTCTTGATTTACTATTTAATATTCACCTAAAACCAAACAAAACTTCATTGTTTTACATCGTTGATGTTAATCGAATCTTTCAATGTTTCACTACTAATTAAGATGGTTGTGAAAACTCTCTCAAATAAAGGATATCTCCTAACTCCAAGTTCCAAAAAATTTGTTGTGTTCTCAAAATTATAAGTTTGCTTTAAAATTATGTTGAATTTTTTCAATAGGCATTTTTTCTACATAATTTGATATCATGTTATATGTATCTTTTTATAGATTACACTGAGTAATTTTTAATAATAAATCAAACTATGGTAAACCCATACTTACACAATAAATTATGCTCTTTATGTATTACTTGATTCATAGTTAATATTTTGCTTAAGAATTTTATAGCTATGTTTATGAGATTAAACAGATATTTTCCATTATTCTACTGTCATTTTTGACAATGTTTTATAGAATATCCTGTCTTCATAAAATGAATTCTGAAATGTACACTCATATGTAGTCACCTGGAAATTTATGGCAAATGCTGAATTTATTTTTATATGAATGTTTATATAAATGTTAAAACTCGGTGATGTCAATTAAACATAGGTTTTCAAATTCTGCCTGTGTCAATTTTTGAAAAGTTTTATTTTCTAGAAATTTTTTCAAGTTTCAATTATTGACAGTTATTCAAAATAATATTTTAACATCTTCAGGATATGTAAGATTCTTTTCATTCATACGTTTTCTTAATCAAATGTGAAGATCAATTTTAATAATCTTGTCAAAGAATCAGTTTTTGATTTTGTTATTAATTTCCATTATATTAGGAATATCTTTTTTTATTAACTTAGACTCTTTAAATTTTCTATGTTCTACTTATTTCTCATTATGTTTCTATTGTGTTAGATGCTTAACTCATTGAGTTTCAGCTTTTCTTCTGTTCTTATTCATAAAACAAGGTAATTATATCCTTATTGTGACAGAAACAGTACTTCCATAAGTTTCATTCTTAATATTTTTCCTGTTCATCCAAAAATATTGGTTGACTTATTTTTATCACTTAAAAACTTTTTAACTTTTATTTTAAGTGCATGGATAAAAGTACAGGTTTGTTACATAGGTTAGCTCGTGTCATTGGAATTTATTGCACAGATTATTTTATCACCTAGGTATTAAACCTAGCATGCATTAGTTATTTTTCCTGACCCTCTCCCTCCCCTCACCCTCTACCATCCAAAAGCCCCAGTGTGTGTTCTCATCGTTTAGCTCCCACTTAAAAGTGATAACACGTGGTACTTGATTTTCTGTTCCTGTGTTACTCTTTTAAGAATAATGGCCTCCAGTTCCATCCACATGCCTGCAAAGGACATGAACTCATTCTTTTTTACGACTTCATGGTATTTCATTGTGTAGATGTATCACACTTTCTTTATCCATTCTATCATTGATGGGCATTTAGGTTGATTCCATGTCTTTGCTATTGTGAATAGTGTTGCAATAAACATATGTGTGCATATGTATTTATAATAGAACAATTTGTATTCCTTTGGGTATATACCCAGTAATGGGATTGCTGCGTTGAATGTAATTTTTGCTTGTAGGTCTTTGAGGAATCACCACACTGTCTTCCACAATAGCTGAACTAATTGACACTCCAACCAACAGGGGATAGTTTCTTTTGCTTTCCAGAAGCTCTTTAATTAGATTTCTATTTGTCAATTTTTGCTTTTGTTGCAATTGCTTTTGGTATTTTTGTCAAGAAATTTTTGCCTATTTCTCTGTCCTGAATGATATTTCCTAGGTTGTCTTTCAGGGTTTTCATAGTTTTGAGTTTTAAAGCCTTTAATCCATTTTGAATTAATTTTGTATACGGTATAAGAAAGGGGTCCTGTTTCAATCTTCCACATATGGCTAGCCAGTTATCCCAGCACCATTTATTGAATAGGGAATCCTTTCCCTATTTCTTGTTTTTGTCAGGATTTTTGAAGCTCAGATAGTTTTAGGTGTGTGGTCCTCTTTTGAGTTCTCTATTATGTTACATTAGTCTATGTGTCTTTTTTGTACCAGTACCATTCTGTTTGGGTTACTGTAGCCCTGTAGCATAAAGTCAGGTAACATGATGTCATCAGTTTTGTTCTTTTTGCTTAGGATTACCTTTACTATTTGGGCGTTTTTTTGGTTCCATATAAATTTTACAATAGTTTTTTCTCTAGTTGTGAGGAGAATGTCAATGATAGTTTAATAGGAATGGCACTGAATCTATAACTTGCCTTGGGTCAGATGACCATTTTAACATACTGATTCTCAAGTTAACAACCTAACACAATAATGGAAAGAATTAGAGAACCAAAAGATGACAAATAATGGGATTGTTAGGTTGAATGGCATTTCCATCTCTAGATCCTAGAGGAATCGCCACACTGTCTTCCACAATGGTTGAACTAATTTATAATTCCACCAATAGTGTATAAACATTCCTTTTTCTCTACAACCACACTAGCCCTTGTTATTTTTTGACTTTTTAATAGTAGCCATTCTGATTGGTATGAGATAGTATCTCATTGTGGTTTTGATTTGCATTTCTCTAATGTTCAGTGATGTTGAGCTATCTTTCATATGATTTTTGGCCTCATGTATGTCTTCTTTTGAAAAGTGTTCATGTCCATTGCCCACATTTTTATGGGGTTACTTTTTTCTTGTAAATTTGTTTAAGTTCCTTATAGTTGGTGCATATTAGGCCTTTTGTCAGATGCATAGTTTGCAAAACTTTTCTTCCATTTTGTAGGTTGCTTATTGATAGTTTCTTTGAGTGAAGAAGCTCTTTAGTTAGACCCCACATGTCAATTTTTGCTTTTGCTGCAATTGTGAACCAGCTTGGAAAACATACTTCAGAATATCATCCATGAGATCCCTAACAGAGCTAGAGAGGCCAACATTCTAATTCAGGAAATGCAGACAACTCCAGTAAGATACTTCAATAGAAGATTATCACCAAGACACATAACCATCAGATTCTTCAAGGTTGAAATGAAAGAAAAAATGTAATAGACACAGAGAGAGAAAAGGCAAGTCACCTACAAAGGGAAGCCCATTAGACTAACAGTGGACTTCTCAGCTGAAATCCTATAAGCCAGAACACAGTGAGAGCTAATATTTGACATTCTTAAAGAAATTTCAACCCAGAATTTCATATCTGGTTAAACTGTGCTTCATAAGTAAGGAAGAATTGAGACCCTATTTAGACAAGAAAATGCTTAGGAAATGTGTTATCACCAGACATACCTTACAAGAGATCCTGAAGGAAACACTAAATATGGAAAGGAAAGACCATTACCAGCCACTACAAAAACACACTGAAGTACACAGACCAGTGGATACTGTAAAGCAACCACATAAACAAGTCTGCAAAATAATCAGCTAACATTATGATGACAGAATCAAATTCACTCATATCAATACTAATATTAAATGTAAATGGGCTCAATGTCCTAATTAAAAAGACACAGAGTGGCAAGCTGAATAAAGAAGGTACACTGTCTTCAAAAGACCAGATACTGGAAACTTTTGGTGTATAAATTAGAATAGAGATGCTTGTAAGATACCCTATTGAGAGGTTCAGTAGGTTTACCAAAATTTGACTTAAAATACTGGATATCTATAAGGTTTGATAAAGTATAGCAGAGGGAACTTTTAGCAACTGCAAACCACTGGTATCTTCAACGTAGTTATCTGTCACCATGTCTAGAAGGTGAGGCTCTAACATTGGAATATTTGAACTGATTAGAAAGTTAGAGAAGTGAATATTCCAAAAAAGAGAGTCAATTAATTAGTGGCAAGCCCATGAAGCTAAAACTTTATACTATTAACTTATTAATATAGCCTAATTCATTATATTATTATATAACATAAAGATAAGTTATTTTAATTTTATCGTGGAAGCTTTGATAAATTAAACATTTATGTTTTGGGATTTATTTGTAGTAGCCACATATATGCGACCATTCTACAGATATTGTGCTGGATAGATTTGAGTATGAAGTTAAGACTTATAACCAACAATGTATGATTATTTAAAGTCTTGCTGATCAAGCCTGAATATCAGCACAGAAGTATGGGGGATCTAAAATAGCATGAGGTTTGGATTCATACAGTCAAGGCGTGGCTTATGTATTTAACCATTATATTTTTTAACTTATCCGAGTATAAATTTTCTAATATGTGAGAACTGATAAAAATCTTTAATTATAGCAGTTGTGTGAGGCTGTTAAAGCATACTATTTCTATGCAGTGTCTGATGCATTATAGGCTCTCAATGTATACTTATGTTTGATTTCAGTTATACTCCAGATAGAACAAATGTTACTTGTAAGTAACATTTGTTCTCAAATGTTTTGAAATATAAAGAGAATGCTTCTAGATCCACAGCTTATCCAACTTGGAATGAGCTAATAAAACTTTTCTAATTTTGTCACACCCAGAGAAGTTAATTGAGGAAAATAGTCCTCAAGCAGTATTTTTTTGCTATTCACTATGCAGCCTATTTTAATAGGGCAGGAGCAGGCAAAAAGAATTATTGCTAGTAATGGTCTGAAATCCAAGATAGCATGAGATTACACTGAATATTTTTTCAGTAAATAATCCGGAAAGTTCAGACCACAACCGCAAAGTACCAAATATTTATGAAATGCATTAAGCAAGTGCTTGCACTTGCTGTATGATTATTGAGAAATGCGGAGCAACAGGACTTGGGCTGGTAGTAAGAAATTAAGGATAAAGTGCTAAATAAAGTATAGAAATAAAGAAGCGGAGGAGCTAATACACTGTTGTTCTTTTGAATACGATATTCAATCTGACAATAAAAAAGAGTGCTAATTGGCGTAAACAAACTCTTCATTAGGAATGCATCATTTTAGTATATTTGATCGATAGGGATGGGATGCTGCTAGCAAAACTCTGATGGCTGGTTGAATGCACATATTTAGGGCAGTGCTATTGAAAATGGATGCAGTGTAGTTATAGAAAACAACTGTGAGGGAGGCAACAAATAGTTGAAGAGGCAAGGGAAAACAAAGCTGCATGGAAATATTTAGCTCATGGTGGGGGGATCATGAAACATGGCTTGGTCAGCATTCATACTGAGAAAGGCAAAAAATGATCAGGAAGTTAGAGATGAATGAGTATCTTAGTTCACTAGGGTTAAAAAAAAAAGAAAGGAGTGAGATAGGAAAGTTTGAAGAGCATTACCATAAAAGAGGTGACTCTAGGGGGCATGGGGAATAAATGGTTGTGAAACACAAAAGAGTTTACAACCTTCACCAAATTAATATGCTACATAACTGACATTGATCTCATAGGTGCAAAAATCAGCATGAGTAGATTTTTATTATTTGGAATTGTAGTACAGAATTCAAACGGCTTTTATATGTTTTTATCTCAGGATTTTGGTGGGTAAAACACTGGCATTGATTCACCCAATTCAGGAAAAAGGCACCAAGAGGCTTGTGAGGGCAGCTTGGGATGAAAACACAAATTTTAGTGAGCAGTCTAAATTCTGTGTTTAAAAGTTATGGCAGTCTTCAATCAAAGTATGCAAGACTAAGAACCTAGCATCTTAGATCAAGTAATGAAAAATCCCCTCGTGGGCCTAATGACAGTGAAGGATCTGCAGTTGGGGTTCCAGCGGGATGGTAGAAATATTAGATATAATGGCAAAAGGGTAGTGCATGTTTTATGTTCTACCAGAGGACGATGTGACACAGAAAGAAATAGGACCAGCGAGAAACAGGGACATAATGCAGTTAAGCAGAGCAACTATGAGAATCAGAAGCATAACCAGAAATTCAAGGTTTGAGATTTGGAATCTGGAACTCTGGCACAAGTAACCTTATGTCAGTATGGGGAAATCACCAAGCTTAAGGGAGCCTTTGATTTCAGCATTAGGATAACTCTTCCTGGGAATATTTAACATTAGGTCCTATCATATCACAGTCAAAAATATTATATATCCTCTTTAAGAAAGTAATCTGGATGCTTTATCAATTAGTGTTTTCAATTCTTGGTACATGTTTTGCTTTCCTAAATTTTACTCTTTTCTTCCCAGTGACTTTCCTATATAATTTGGTACAGCATCAATTATCCCTGTTGTAACAACTGACTCCAACACTTTTCTCCTCTGTTCTCTTACTTGGGAACTTGTTGCATAATTATAAATGCCCAACAGATTTTCTGCAAGTCTAAATATGACAAGAGGAAACCGCTGACTTCTTCCACATACAGTTGATCCTCATTATTCATGAATTCTATATTTGTGAATTTGCCTACTCACTAAAATTTATTTATATCCCCCAAGTCAATTCTCCTGGCACTTTCATCATTCGTGGGCACGCACAGAGTGCCAAAAAATTTGAGTCACCTAGTGTACGTGTTTTTAGCTGGTGTCAAAAAGGCAACATTCTTCTTATTTCAGCTCTCATAATATAAATGTATCCTTTATTGTGGTCTATTTAGCCTCACAGTTTTCACATTTTCATGCTGTTTGTTGATGTTTTTGTTTAAATTGGCCCCCAGTTGTAGTGCTGAAGCACTGTCTAGTATGCCCAGTAGAAGACAACTGTGATGTGCCTAACAGAAAAGAATTATGTTAGATAAGCTATGCTGAGGCATGAGTTCCAGTGCTGTTGCCTTTGAGTTCAATGTTAGTGAATCAAAACTATATATGAAACTATATATATTCCTCACTGTCAATTTTTTGTATGTCAATAGTATATCATCTGTTGTCTCCAGCTTTCATTCCTACCAAGGCTTGTCCCCTCTAAATGTGTTTCTAGTAAGATGTTTCACATTGCCAAATATTTGCAGTTTCACCCTTGAGCTCTCCCTATAAGAAGACAACATTGTAAGGAGCCATGACTATCATTTTCTCTGTTCAAATGTAAAGATAATACTGATACCGGCTGCCTATATGTAGCAGAGGATGGTTATGACAACGTTAGGCATGTGTGAGAAAATATTTCTGCCAATCTGTGGATTATCGTAGCTTTCATGCCTAGCCCCTTGGGGCTTCCCGATTGCCTGTAGATATCATGTTTCCAGAGAATAGGTAGAAGTCAAAGCTGATTATTGATGATCTCCTATCAAAGGTATCTTGTCTACAATCCTTAACCCTGTGGGGCGAATTTTATCTTCTACTCAAAGGAAATATCTAGGGAAAGTCTAGATTGCCCTGTGAATTCCAAAATGTGTTCTGCAAAGCTGAAACCATGTGAGGCAAACGCTGTTATACAGTAAAAGCTAAAGGATCAGTGTTTGTAAAGATCTTTTAAATTGTATATCCTGGTACTAAGCCATTTTTTTTTCTCTACCTACTGACAATATTACAAACAAATACAATTCATTTTAGAGATGGAAATAAATGTGAGATTCCATTTTAGTTGTTCCGCATAATAACAAGTGCACTTGGATTTTTTCAGTGCTAAATTGTGATAATTTGTTAGCACTGTACAATGGGATTTCAGCATCAGAACACTCACGCATATGAGTAGTAGGAGGTGATTACATAGACTTGATAGGGCTGCAGCTTCAGCCCAAGTAAGTAGAGATTAGAAGTGTAAATGCCAAGGAACAGATAATGCTGGGTGTGCAATCAGCATGGACATATGCCTGATGTGGGACTAAAAATATTTTCTGAATGCTACATTTTGGCTTCCTGGGAAAAAGATGAGATTTATGTGTAGGGCAGATATATAAGGTAATTACAGAAATTTTTACTTGATTTAAGAGACAGTCACTCTGTTTTCTTAAATAGATAAAAATATGTCTCGGGTAAAGTAAGAACAAATTGGAAAGGTATAGGAGGAAGATTAATAACAGAGCAACAAGATGAGATGGTTTAACCATTTCAGATGTCCAGTCTGAAAACAATGATACTCTGGTCCAATAGTTCTCATTGTTTGAAGCTCCTGGGAACTTAGCTAAAATGTTTGGTATGAACGGGCATAGACATTTGCTTGTTTCTAGGTTCCATGGACAATAATAGTACCTTGAAAATATTTATATCATGGCTTCTAATCCCTCTTACTAAAATAAGCTCATTAATGGTTTCCTGTTCTTACCTGTTCATCAATTTATCTTCTGAAACCCCAAATCAGATTATGTTACTTCCCGAATTAGGTAGATATATTATTTGTCCTGCAGCTTTGTTGCCTGTTGAATGAAATTCATCACCCTTGGCATAATCTGTGAGATTATTTACTACTTCAGAAAAATTATCTGTCGTCACTCCTTGTTAAGAGCTGTATGCTAAATACACACTAAATTAGTATATTTCCTGATTATGTCATTCTTATCATGAATGTTTGCCTTTCCAATTTTCATTTCTTTGGTCTGTAACAACCTCCCCTCCCCTACCCCTTAGACATCTTGAAACATTCAGATCTAATGAATTTTCTACTGTTTTAATGTCTTTATTCATGATTTTTTTTTTTTTTTTTTTTTTTTTTTTTTTTTTTGTTTAGACAGAGTCTTGCTCTGTTGCAAGTCTATAGTGCAGTGGCGCCATCTTCGCTCATTAAAACCTCCGCCTCCTGGGTTCAAGTGATTATCTTTCCTCAGCCTCCAAAGTAGTTGGGACTACAGGTGTGTGCCACCACGCCCAGCTAATTTTTGTATTTTTTGTAGAGGTGGGGTTTCATCATGTTGGCCAGGATGGTCTTGGTCTCTTGACCTTGTGATCTGCCTGCCTCAACCTCCCAAAGTGCTGGGATTACAGGCATGAGCCACTGTGCCAGGCTATGAAATCTTAATTCACTTAAGTTGAACTAGTTTCTCCTCTGTGTCCTCAGAAGAAGCGTACATGGTTAAGAAAACTGACTTTATATTTGGACAGAACCACATTTAAATATATTCTACTTATCAACTGTGAGATTTGGCCTTATTATTATCCTGGTTCTGTATCTCATCTATAATAACATCGATATATCATGTGGTTTGTGAACATTAAATGAGATAAAACATGACATGTGGGATATTAGGTATACTTTAATAAATGAGTTATCATTAATTGTAACATAACAGTTGCCTCACTATTGTAATCAGTTTTTAATAACTTCCCCTATTTCTGTATTACAGAATTATAAAAAGAATTATTTTTCCATGTCTCCTAGTTTATATCACAGCCTCTGTCACACAACAGGCGTTCAACAATGTTTTTTACATCAATATGTAAAGTTCATAGAATTACACAACATAACATGAATAATCTTATTTATAAAGTTAGAAAAAAACAGAAAAAGGCTTCAGAAGACTAGTTTTCTATTATTTCTTCTTTAGTAGAATGTTCTAAGATGTGGTTTAGATAATCTGAGTCTTAAGACTGAGAAAAAGAGGTCTCTGACCAAATAACATTAGACATAGCACATTAAGTATTGTTTTTAATAATTTATAGTTACACATTAAACTCAGAGATTCATTTAGTAAGTGTTTCACACAGCATTTTCTAATATTACATGACCCTTATCCTTATGTTTGTGTGCATGAGTTGTGCCTAATCCCATCCACAGAAATAGTTTTCAAAGTCACATTCGTTGAGAATTTGTCACTGTAAGGTCAACTCTTTTCCAAATCAAATTCTTAGTTGAATCAGCTTTATTTTTCATCTAGATTTTAGTAAGTTTTTCTTGAGTTAAAAAGCCCTTCTTACATCTGGATTTGGGTATTGCTAGCCTATGATACAGGGGTATCCTGAAGAACTTTTTCCAATAATCATTTCTACCTCTCTACTTCTTACAATTTTTTGTATTTATTAGTTCCAAGGAAATTCTGTAAAGAACTATGGTTTAAAATAAATTAGCATCAAAATAAAACAGATGATTATTTGAAGAGATCTAACAAAGTTTTATGTGTCTTGAACACAAAACTAAAGACTATGAGTGATGCATTAACTAATATTATTGCTAAGATTCTATATAAAAGTTTTTTTCTTCAGGAAAAAGCAAAGCTTTCTTCCTACGTTTTATGTGTTACTGTGAGACATTTGTCTTATAGAAGTTACATGTAAGGGGATGGCACTGAACTAACATGATGACGTTGGAAAAAGAATTTTACATTCTCAACACGTTCCTTTTCCTTTTGATGTCTTTTCAAGAAAGCTAGACACTATCTACCTATTTTGTTTTCCCACAGAAAAACAGTGAAAACTTGATTGAAACTCAAGTTCTTCATAATCCTAAGGAGGCGCTTTGCATGAAAAGCATACCTGGAACCAACAAAAGCCACAGATAGAGAAATTGCTTATTCTTCAGAGGTAGATTCATGAAGATTATCCTTCCAGATGATAAAGAACTTTGCCAACTTTTTCTGTTCATGCTATGAGTGACAGGATTATTGGAGGAGATGAATTGGTAATGGGGGAAGCAATTTCCATTTGAGAAGGTATAAGAGCATTTGAGATTAAATGATCTGAACCTTGGCAATCCTCTACTTTTGTCCCTACAACTAGAGCAGAACCAGAGTGACCAACATGCATGACCTACATGGCAGTGTTAGAAATGCATTCTCTGAGATTGTGAACTGTAATTTAGATGTGTTATTAGAAACATGATATCACCAAAAACTAAAGGTAATTATGGCAATGTACATTCATTACTGTTTACCAGTCTTGTTACACAACAGGTGAGTTTGGTAGCTTGGCAGGTGTCAACCCAATGACCACAACTAAGGAAAATTTAGCAAGGGAATTTTATTATAACGAGTAAGGGGAATATCCCAGGGGTAGTGTCCAAAGGAGTGTCTCCTGGACCTGTGGACTAGATCAGGTTTTATAGGGTAATGAGGCATGATCTGATTTGATCTTGCAATGAGGCAATGTCAGGTCACATGATCTGACTGGCTTCTGCCATGGAGTGAGGCCAGAGCTCCTTCTCATTGGATCCTGGATCCTGCCATGTGATGTCTGCTCTTAATTCAGTCTCCAATCCTCGGACTGAGCATTTAGGCTCCCACTGGGGTTGCACCCTTGGTTTATCTGGGCGTGCTCAGGTTACATGATCTTGGGGTTCATGGCAACTAAAAAAAACAACTGAAAACATTGTTACATAAAAGTTGAACCACATTGGTTTTATGTGGCTAGCCTGTTTCCTATTTGATTATCTATAACATTTTGTTGATGAGCAGCAAATGCTTACTAAAGTATTAGACTAGACCGCAAAATAATTCAATTTACACATTTTTTATTTGAATTATTTCCTATGTCCCCAACATAGGAATCCTATTAACTTACATATAAAAAAAACAGAATTTCAAAAATGTGGATAGAAATAAAACCATGTGTTTTTTTGTTTGTTTTTTAAAAAAAAAAACACACACACACTGATTCACTTTTTGTCCTCAGGTAAGTCCCTTCAGCTTAATGAGAACTGTGGTTTTCACCTGTATTACTAATCAGTTGGAATGCAGTTTTTAGAGCACACACATTCAATAAACTATGTTGAGAATGAGTTTTTTAGTGCTTTAAAAATCTAAAAAAAAGAGCCAATAAATGTAAAAGATAAATGTTTGCAAGCTGCATAAAAGTGTACTTATACAAAATGTATACAATTCCCCACCATTAGCCTAGCACTCCTATTACATTTTTTTTCTTCACAGGAATGTCATAAATATTTTTCCTTCAAAAATCTATAATTAATTTTATGAATGCCATTATAGCAAATGATATATTTACTAATTAGAGTTGTGGGCAACCATTTAAAAAGCTATTAAGAGTTAGTCATTGTCTTTGATTTGTTAACTAGAAAATTATTAGGACTTTTTCCCAGAGGCAAAATTAGGGGGTAAAAATGTGTATTGTAGTATCTATTTTCATCTTCTGAATAAAAATAATTTTAAGGTCATTTTTTCAAGGCGGAGATTTGCCATTCTATTCTTTTAAACCTGAAATGACTTAGTACTCACAAACCCCATGAAGGCTCTTGCATAGTATGAACTATGTACTATTATTAGAATTCCTCCAGAACTTAATCATAGCTTTATACAATGAGAGGCAACAGAATATATTATAGATTAAGTTTAAACTTCCTTGTTACACATGTAAAGAAACAGAGGGACAGTGAATGCCTTGGAAAATTATTTATTGACCAAGATGTTCTTCACATCCCTCTCAACTCTAGAAGTAACTGCC
This sequence comes from Piliocolobus tephrosceles, assembly GCF_002776525.5. Lineage (NCBI taxonomy): Eukaryota > Metazoa > Chordata > Mammalia > Primates > Cercopithecidae > Piliocolobus > Piliocolobus tephrosceles. The sequence goes on along the minus strand of NC_045448.1, from coordinate 82,563,400 downwards.
TTACTCCTATTCCTCAACTTGAATATTTCCTATAATTCCTATAAATAAACCAGATTAGTCCCAGTCTTTCTTTTCACAATGCTATTCTGGAAATTAATGTTATATAACAATATATACACTCCCTCTACCCCCACGCACACATCTTATATTCCTAAACTATCCACATTACAGACGTGCATTCCTAATGTGAAAATCTGAAATTCAAAGTGCTCCAAAATTTGAAACTTTTTGAGTGCTAACGTGATGCCTGCAGTGGAAAATTCTGCATCTGACCTTATGTGTTGGGTTGCAGTTAAAATGCAGTCAAAATTTTGTTTTATTCATAAAATTATTTAAAACATTATATAAAATTACCTTCAGGCTATGTGTATAAGATATACGTAAAACATAAATGAATTTCATGTTTAGGCTTGAGTCCTCTCTCCAAGATATCTCATTATATATAGTCAAATATTCCAAAATTTGAAGAGAAAGAAACCCTGAAATGCAAAATACATCTGGTCCCCAAGCATTTTGGATGAGGAATACTCTACATGCATATTCATTTTTCCAGATCCAACACATGCCCTACCTTTCTATGGTGCCTTCTCTAATCATTCCAAATACTGATCTCTTCCTTTCTTTCAATATTTGTCAGCTTGTATGTTTTCCTAATAGGAAAGAGAGAAAACATGCAAGACTACAAATATTGAAGAAATACTCATTTATTGTGTATTTGTTCTGTTTGCATAAGAGGCTTATTATGCTTGACACCATGTATCATTTCTGGCATCATTATTTTGTACTGTTATTTAATCTTTTGTTTTATAATATTTGAAGGGACTATACCAAAAATAAATCTATATTGTAAACTTCTTGAGGGAAAGGACTGTGGTCCATATAATACAATGTTGCCTGGATGTAGCATACTCTTATGTACATAGTAGGTAGTTAATACCACACTGTTGGCTGACTGGCAGTCAAATAAGTATATACCCCTATCTTGACTGGCTTTACCAAATGTCTGTCTAGTAACCTTTTGGTTTTCTATTTTGTTAACTGGGTTAAATGAACCTCTTAAAATATTGATAAAATGATCAGAGGGGAAACTGCAGGGACAATGGGTCTTGCTGATTCTTTCCTTAATCCTGTTGGCTCACCTGCCATACAGTCTATTTTCAAATTTTTCCCCTTTCCATCTTTTTATTCCTCTGAGGATAGTTTTAGTAAATATACACACATACAAAATTTATGTCTTAGTGATGTTATCCATCATTGTAGAATTTTTTTGTCTTTATTGCTGTAAATTATCTTATTCTCATTTATTTTGACATGTCCTCATACCTTTTTTATATAAAAGACTAAATAATGTTATCTGCTTACAATAAATCTAAAGGCTATTAATATTTCTCTACCTGCTCACTTCAGGAAGAGTTTTATAAAACATATGCTACTCAATCAGAATAATTAGCATGTTCTACTTTACCAAACACATAGAGAAGCATGCAAAATAGTGTAGAAATACACAAGAACATATATATCAAATCTTATATATCAGATGAACCACTAACCAACTAAAAATAATAAAAGAACATTTTCTTATCATTTTCTAATCATTTTATGTTAATGTATACCAATATTCACTTGTAATCCAGAAATTATTATTTTTTCAAATGGTTTCCTTATTTCAAAGAGAAATTCTTGTCTGTAAAGTGGGGAGATTAAAATTTTAACACGAATTGGCTGGGCGCAGTGGCTTAAGCGTGTAATCCCAGCACTTTGGGAGGCCGAGGCAGGCGGATCACGAGGTCAGGAGATTGAGACCATCCTGGCTAACACGGTGAAACCCTGTCTCTACTGAAAAATACAAAAAACTAGCCGAGCGACGTGGCAGGTGCCTGTAGTCCCAGCTACTCTGGAGGCTGAGGCAGGAGAATGGCGTAAACCTAGGAGGCGGAGCTTGCAGTGAGCTGAGATCTGGCCACTGCACTCCAGCCTGGGCGACAGAGCGTGACTCTGTCTCAAAAAAAAATAAAATAAAATAAAATATAAAATAAAATAAATAAAATTTTAACACTAAAGAATCCTACTGGGAAAAAGAGAGAGGAGTGTGGGATGAAAGAAAATCGAACCAGCTGTACACCTATAGGTAACCAGTGTAGGTCATTAGAACACAGGCTTCACACTGCATGCTGATCTGCAAAGTAAGGACATACCAGTGACAACTTTGGAATCTGCATCCAGCCACAGGTAACAGATCTATTACACCAAACTCAGGTCCAGATTTTGTGATAACTATATAATGAAGTTCAAATTAGAGAAAGAAACAATTCAAAATCCGAAGAAAGGTGAAAGCAAGTGATCACATGATCACAATAAAAAAGAAAAAGGCAAATTACTCAATAAGTAGATCTGGTACACATAGTCAGAGGAAACCAAGACACTTGAAGTTTAATTTGAAATGAGATATTTTTTAGCAAGAAGGATCATATCAGCAAGCCAAGGAGATATTTTAAAATATTTGTTTTGTTCTCATGAAAGAAAAAAATATATATGATATTAAAAATCTGGAATGTTCTTTCATCTATAGCAATTTTTAATTTTTTTTTAATCCAGCAAAGCAGCGCTTTGTTCCTTGTGTGTAGTGTTCTTTATTGTTCTTTTATAAAAAGGTAAAGTCCAGGCATGGTGGCTCACGCTTGTGAATCAAGCCTTTTGGGAAGCCAAAGCAGGCAGATTGCTTGAGCCTAGGCGTTTAAGGTCACCCTAGGCAACATGACAAAACCTATTCTCTACAAAAAATGCAACAATAACAAAAATTAGCTGGGTAGGTGTGGTAGTGTGTGCCTGCAGTCCTAGCTACTCAGGAGGCTGAGGTGGGAGGATGGCTTGAGCTCAGGAGGTTGAGCCTGCAGTGATCTGTGATCGCATCACTGAACTACAGACTGAGTGACAGAGTGAGACCCTGTCTCAAAATAAATGAATGAATAAATAAATAAATAAGCATGTACTTTAGTTCTTTCAAGTCTGATGGTGAAGAATGTCTTATTCAGTTTTTTATTTGCTGTTACACCGTTGGTATATGTATCTAAGCTTTAACTATTTGTAATTTCTTCACTGTATATTTTATTTGTCAGGTATTTTTTGGCACTGCATCCAAAGTCCCAGCTACTCGGGAAGCTGAGGCAGGAGGATCACTTGAGCCTAGGAGTTCAAGACCAGGCTGGGCAACATACAAGATTCTGTATCTTAAGAAATTATTTTTTTCTTAGTTTCATAAATCTCTGCTGTATTTATGCATAGATAGATAACAGCATAGGGTAATCAGTTACAATCTGGGACACTTCATAGGAACTAAAAGCTGATTAATTTACTCATTAGTTATTTCACAATTTACAAATTTATTAATATTTCTACAAAATTATCTCTCCTCAATGTAAACAACCAAAGTTACGTTTTAGAGCAAATGGCCTTTATTATTTGTTTTCAAATATGTTAAAAATAAAAAACATTCTATTCTCTTGTAAATTCAAGTTTTATTTATATAATCAACATTTTAATTCACTGTATCATGTCTGTAATTTATTACTATAAATATGAATACCTATAGTTTTGTGTCTTCGATCATTTTATTGTTTTTCTTTATATATTGCTGAAAAATTCTTTGTTTTTCAGTACACTGTTTCGAGAGATATTTTATAACTCTTTTATCAGTAACGTGCTTATAAACATTTATAAAACACTTCGAAGAGAGTTTTAGATGATTTATAGAGTTTTCCCATGTTAGTATAAGTGTTACACCATAGCTGATTTCAATATACCAGTGTGATATAACTAAATGCACAGCTTGGTACAGATGTGCAAATTGGCTCTAGTGCATCATTCAATTGAACATTTTTGTATAAGGATGCTCTTTGTTGTAGAACGTAAATATCTATGACTACCTCTGATAGTTTATTTAAGGTATATCATAAAAGAAGAAACACTATGTCAACTAGCTTATCATTTTTAAAGCTCTTTATCTATACTTTTGGAAGTGTACTAAAATACATTCTCATCTTTTTTTTTTTTTTTTTTTTTTTTTTTGGTGACGGAGTCTCGCTCTTTCACCCAGGCTGGAGTGCAGTGGCTGGATCTCGGCTCACTGCAAGCTCCGCCTCCCAGGTTCATGCCATTCTCCTGCTTCAGCCTCCCGAGTAGCTGGGATTACAGGTGCCAGCCTCCATGCCCTACTCATTCTGTTTTTGTATTTTTAGTAGAGACGGGGTTTCACCGTGTCAGCCAGGATGGTCTGGATCTCCTGACCTCGTGATCTGCCCACCTCGGCCTCCCAAAGTGCTAGGATCACAGGCGTGAGCCACCACGCCCGGCTTCATCATTGTTTTATGATATGAACTATTTCGTAGTTCCTTACCCTTATGAATCACTTAGTTAAAATTTAAACAAAAAGTATTTCCTATGTAATAGATATACATGGACCTCATTCCTTTTGGTTTTTTAAACTTGGGGGTGAGAGGGAAGTCAATCTTTATGTTTTATATCAAGGATTAGGCAGGAAAGACAGAGGTCTGATGATGGAAGTGATGAGAGAGAAAGAAAGAGATTCAAAGATGCTATCCAGTTGCTTTAAAACTGGAGGAAAGCCCTCACAAGCCAAGGAAGGTAGTAAGCCTCTAAGAACTGAAAAAAAAAAAAAAGAGAGAGAGAGAGAGAATATATTCTTCTGTAAAGCTTCAAGAAGAAACACAACCCTGATGACTCATTTTACACTACTGCCTTCTTGAACTCTATGATACTAGAATTGTATTCATTATACCACTGAGTTTGTGATAATTTGTTATAGCAGGTATAAGAAACTAACGTATGTTGTCTAAAAGAAATCAACTTCAAAATATTGATAGAGAGGTTGAAAGTAAATGGAAAGTAACCATACAATAATTATTCAAAATAAAGCAGGACAAGCTATTTTAATATCAGAAAAAGTACACATTAGAGCAAAAAAAAAAAAAAAAATGCCAGAGTCAGTTACATTATGTGATGTAAAATGTTCCACCAAGAACACAGGTCAATAAAAACAGATATCCAAACAACAGCGCTACAAAATATATAAAGAAAAAGTGATAGAACTGAAAGAAGAAATAGACTAATCCACAATTATAGTTGGAGACTCCAACACCCTCTCTCCCAATAATTGATAAAATAAATAGAAAATCAGCAAAGATGCAGAAGAATAAAACAAAAACACTATGATGTCAGGGGTTCACAAAGACAACTCTCAGGTGTGATGATTCTCTAGGACTTCACAGACTAAAAAAGCTGTTACACTCATGCTTATATTTCTAGTGAAATAATACATATTAAATATGCAACAAAGTTTTTTCACATCTTGACAACTATGAATAGTGCTGCAAAGAACATCGAAGTGCTAACATCTCTTTGAGATCCTGATGTCAATTTTTTGGGACAAATACCTAAATTTATCCAAAATGCTAATAAGTGCATTGCTGTATTATATGGAAGTTCTATTTCAATTTTTAAAATAAACCTCCATACTGTTTTCCATAGTGGCTGCAACATTTTGCACTGATCACCAATATTATACAGGATTCCAATTCTTCCACATCCCTACCAACACTTGTTGCCTCTAGCTTTGTTTTATTCTTTTCTTTGGTAACGGTCTTTGTAACAGGTATGATGATTAGTGACATTAAATGTATTTTCATATGCCTGTTGGCAATTTGTATGTCTTCTTTGGAGATATGCTTGTTGAAGTCTTTAGCCCATTTTAAAATTAGATTATAAGGTTTTATTTTAATGTTTTGGGTTTTCTGTTTTAGTATTGAGGGTTTGAGTTTCTGTATATTTTAGAACCATTTATCACATATATGGCTTGCAAATATTTTATCTTACTCTGTAGGTTTTGTTTTCACTGTGATTTTCTTCTATTGCTATGCAGAAGCTTTTTAAATCTGTGGTAGCCTGACTTGTCTATTTTTGCTTCTGTTCCCTGTGCTTTCAGTGTCATATTCAGGAAAACACTGTCAAGAACAGCGTCATGAGTCTTTCCCTCTATGTTGTCTTCCAGAAGTTTTATATGGTCTCAGGTCTTACATTTAGGTCTTCACTCAATTTTGAGTTAATTTTTTGAATGATATAAGAGAGAATCCAATTTCATTCTTTTGCATGTGGATATCCAGTTTTCTCATAAACATTTCTGGAAGAGTATCCTTTCTCTATTGTGTATTCCTGGCTCCCTTGTTGAAGATCAGTTGATCATATATTCCTGAAGTTATTTCTGGGCTCTATTCTGTTTGATTGTTCTACGTATCTATCTTTATGCCAGTACTATACTGTTTTCATTACTATTTTGAAATCAGGAAGTATGATGCCTACATATTACTTCTTTTTAAAGATTGATTTATTTGGGGTTCTTTTGGGATACATATAAACTTTAGAATTTTTTTTTCTACTTGTTAAAAAAAATACCACTGGAATTTTAACAGGTATCATATTGAATCTGTAGATTAATTTTGGTAGTATGGGCGTTATAATTATTAGACAGTGGTTGCCAGAAGATGGAAGGTGGGGAAAAAGAATCAATAAGAATAAAGTTTCAGTTAAATAAGATGAATAAGTTTTAGAGATGTTCCACACAACGTTGGGCTCATAGTTAATAATATTGTGTTGTACACTCAAAATTTTGTTAAGAGGGTATATCTTAAGTATTCTTACCACTAAAACAAAACAAAAACAGATCCTCATCAAAAGGCACTGCAAATTATTTCGTTAGTTATGTAAAAATAGTGAACAGCTGCAAAATTGTTTTTATGTATAACTATGAAAATTATATTTTTAATATCTATAATACCTTTAAGAAGCCTGTTTTATAGCACTTTTCAGATTGTTTTCCATATATTAACTCATGCTTATGGTGTAATTTATATAGAAAGCTACTTTTTTTTGAGTAATTTTTTTAAGTTCTATGTTTTAACTATTTTTTGGTTTTATATTTATCATAATTAGAAACTCTTCTGCCAAGTATCTGATTTTTTTAAGTTTGCTAGTTTTTCAGCTTTTCTTTAGAGAGAAAAAGTAAAATCCTTTCCTATTGTGAGAATAGATATTATTAAATATGTAATTGTAAAGAAAAAAAAATCTTAATGCTTACAAAGAGAAAAGGAAAAAGATGTCCAAGATAAAGCCCATGAGAGACCAGGTACAAGTTTCTAGGTGTCTCTCTTAGAAGAATCACAGTTTCGTCTAACTGTGGTAGGCAAAAACGCTAGCAGATGTTATCAATCAGGAAAGCTCAATGAGTCGTGGTATTTGGGGTTTTTATTGGGAGATCAGTCACCCCAGAGCAAAATAGGCATTCACTACAAACTTTATTGTTAGGAGAATGTATCTGTTCAAAAATATACCTCATGGCCCAATGTTTCAGAAATATAAAAACCTGCTTGTCAGGCAGAATATTCCAAGGACTCAGAACTCATTCCCAGGAGATAGACAAAGCCAGTCCTGAACACAGGCCTTAATTAGAAATGCACATTGTTTGAGCAACCTAGACCTGCTAAGTTATACTTTTCTCCATAACCATAAACAAAAATAAATTTGTGGAACACCCAACAAGAGCAGAATACACACTTTTTTTCAAGTGCCCACTGAATATCTACTAAGGTGGACTACATCCTGGGCCACAAAGCAAATCTTTGACCAGAAAAGAATCACACTAGAGATCAATAATGAAAAGATAACACGAGAACCTCCAAATGCTTGGAAACAAAACAACACACTAATAAATAATTCATAAGTCAAAGAGAAAACCTCAAGGGAAATAAAAATATATGTACAGATATGTTTATGTGTCAAAATGAATGAAAATAAACCAAAAGGAAATGTATAAGCCACCCAGTCCATGGCATTTTGTTATAGTAAAGCAGAGCTAAGACAACACTCAAAACTCAACATTAAAAAAAAAATCAAGCAATACAATTATGGGCAAGAGACATAAAGAGACATTTCAATGAGGATGAATAATTATATGAAAATATTTTCAATATCAGTCATTAGGAAAATGCAAATTAAAATCACAACGAAATGCCACCACACACATAATGTCTAAAATTGTAAAAAAAGCGACAACACCAAATTCTGACAAGGGTGTGGCAAAACTGGATAACTTACATGTTGCTCACAAAAACGCCAAATGGTGTAGCACCTACAGAAATTAGTATTTTTTAAATAAAACAATAACAAAAACTAAACACGAAACTACCATGTGACCCAGGATTACACTTATGAGCATTTATTCCATGAAATACTACTGATAGGTGAAATGGAACGACAATGCAGATGAATGTTTAAAGACTCGACAATGCAGATGAATGTTTAAAGAATTATGTGAAGTTCAGGAAATATCTATCCAAAGATATTTTGTTATTCTATTTATACAACATTCTTGAAATGACAAAATTATAGAAATGTTCAACTGATTAGCAGCTGACAAGTGTTAAGGAGAGGGTAGGTACAGGAAAGCAGTGTTTCTTACTAGGCATATCTATACAAAGGTAAAAGGAGGAATCCTTATGGTGATGGAAATGCTATCTTGACTGTATTGATGTCAATGTCCTGGTTGTAACATTGTACTGTATCTTTGCAAAATGTTACCATTGTGAGAATCTGAGTACAAGGTACATAGAATCCTTTCTATTTCTTACAACTGCATGTGATTCTACAATTGTCTCAAAATAAAAGTTTAATTAAAAAACAAAATTCTTATATAACAGAAACTAACACTCATCAAAATATCTACAAAGTTTATACAAAATGAGAAAATAAATCTATTTTTAAAAATAACTTTGTGGGGTGTATTTCAAAATAATAATCAAAGCCCACAGCAGAAAAACTGTATGCTATTTCTCCATGAATATCTAATGGAAAGACAATGTCAATATCATTAAGAAATAAAGTATTTCCACATTAATTTCTAATTTAGAGTAATAAAATCACATCACCAATTGGAATTCAATAAACTTTATAATGTAATTTTAAAATTCATGTGGAAGATCACTAGGTCAATAAGAAGAGCTGTCTGATATATTAAGAGTTAAAATGTATATAGTAATTAAAGCAATATTATATTCACAAAAGGAGGGACTAATCTTATGAAATAGAATAGAAGTCCAAGGAACTATGAATTGTTTGGCATATTACAGAGACTGCATAAAAGGAAATGGGAAAAGGATGGACTAGCCATTTAATTGTCCTGAGTTATTCAGTACGTACGTATATATATATACATATATATGCATACATATGAAGCAATTAATGAATCAGATAATATATCAGATAAAGACATAAACGTACATCCCCTCTACTCCCAACTTTCTAAGTAACATCTGCATGTAAAAAATGAAACTTAAAAGCCTTTAGAAGAAAATGTGCAACAAATTTTCACTTTGAATAATGAATTCTTTTTTAAGAGGTAGTACTTGTTAAATAAAATGCTCTGAAGAATTCTAGATAAGGCTAAAATCTTATCCAAGGAGTACATTACAATTAAAAAAATTTTTCAGAGTTATTATTCTAGTTTAAGGCAAGCATCAAGGCTACGCTGTTAATTATGTACAAAAGTTAATGTGGTAAAAACAAGCTGTGGATATCTTTAGACAATTAAATTATTGTATTATATTCAGTTTCCTTTTGGAGATATCCAGAGAGCAGGTTTTTGAGGCTGGGATGAAAATAAGCAGTGGATAAAAATAGGTAGGTAAAAGCAGATCCTGTGAATAACTGAACTGAAATCAGTCAATTATTTTGATTTCCCCAATAACATAATAAAAATACATTATTAATTGCAATTTTTCATTCTTCAATACAACTTTAGGAGACTCTTTTAAACTTTATGCCTTATTTTCTCTCAGTTCACTAAGGTTTAGCTTAGTTACAAAAGGGCTGAAATAAGAGACAAGATGCCCACCATCTAGCTGTGGCTGTGTTCCTAATATTTTTCCTGTGATAAGAGGCAAGTCATTTGTTTTCTGGAACTTCAGTTTCTTCATTTATAGGGAAAAAGTTTGGGATACTTCATTGGTTCTAACCTAATAAGTCCCAACACTCTCTTTTTGCCTCAAATATACGGGGAAATTGCTTTATCATTAAATCAAAATAAGAATGTAATTTATGCATATATTTTTAAACCATCAATATAACAATGTGATAAAGATGAAAAGAAACATTTATAATGACAATAATATATAATTTCTAAAGCTTGAGTACATTTAAAAGTTCCCTTTACGGGAAGGTACTGAAAGGATTTCCAAGATGCTTTCCAGTCCAAAATCTTATAATATGCATTTACCCTTGATATCACAATTATGTTGCATATATATATATATATATATATATATATATATGCACACCTACTTAAATTTCACTGAGAACTTTTAATAACCCTGGTGTATTTTTTCTATTCTCCAATTAATATTAATTACAGTTTTGTTCTATGCATTTATTGATGTGTACTCAGAGAATGCAAACTAAAAAGCAAGGGAAAAATATCTGTATGATAAATTTGCTGAAAATGTCTTACTCCATGAAATTAAAGCTTTTCAGAACTATAGATTCTCCCAAATGGCAAGGGTCCTCAAAGCTTATCTCTTGAAAAACCCACGCTATCCTAGACCACACATATATTCAACTTCCTCTTGAATGCATTCAGAAGTGGCGAGCTTTCAACAGACAACATATCACCCTGAACTCCAGAAATATGATCATTTTTTTCAAACTCAACACTTCCATGTGATTTTTGAAACCCTTCGGCAGAGAATGCTCCCTCAGTCCTCCTGGACATGTGGTCAGTTAGAAGGCTAATAACCACAGTTAAGCTGCCTTGAGGAACTGAAAATGACAGCTATACCTAAATGTTCCCTCTTCTCCTGAATACTTTTCCCCTCTTCATGTTTAGCAACAGAGACTTGTATAATAAATTACTCTATGATGTATGTCAGCTCCTGAGCATGAAATTATGGCTTTTACCGCAGGACTTATCATGCATAGGACATATAAAGTACCCAGAAGGTACTTCCTGTGAGCAATACTGCTTGCTAGTGCTGAACCAAATTTAAATCTCCCTAGACTCACAATGAAATTGCTTGTTCACCTGATGATTTTATTCCACTAATGATTTTGCAATATCACATTCAATTGAATAATTATACAAGGAGAGATGCTGAATGCCTATCTTTTCTAGATTAGAATAATTTATAAATGTGGTTTTTCTGTTCCAGTAAGCAATACCACCTTTTAATGAGACATAAGTACAACAGGGCAACATAATGATATGGAGCAAACAAGAGAAAAATAATGGATTTGGGGCAGGCAGAAATATTAGTGAAATATTAGTGAAAAGGATTTTCATTTATTATCAGAGAAAAATATATCCAGAAGCAGTCTTAGGACAATGCTCACACACACATATTTATATTTATATATTTAACAATAAATAAACGGAAGTCTAGGAAATTGACATGCTTCTCATTTTGTATGGATGATTAGTAGCCGAGCCAAGTCTAAAAATTTTTACATCAGGGCTTGTTTTCCCCATGAAATAGGCTGAGACCTGTTCTCGGAGCATGGATAATATGGGCATTTATGTCCCACTTGAGAATTTATGGAAAAAGTTATCTTTTCTGCCTTTTTTCCCGTTATACCCAAGCCCCCAGCATGTTCTCCTGTTTTTGCCATGCTGTCCCTCTTTAAACTCAGTTTAAATCTGACAGTCCAGTGCTATTTATGAAGGCCTCCCTGGTATGCCAGATGGCAGAACTCTTCATCTCTCCTATGGGTGCTTGGCCATGGGCCATAGGTTATTCATTTCTGGTCTTTAGCTCAACTGTGGAATGAGAATTGGTTAAAACATACTACATTTGAAATAGCAGTACCTATTTTTAAAATGGCCTTAATATAAGTGTACCAGTATAATTAAGTAGGACAAAGTAGAAATATTTTTACATTGTTTAACTAAATGTTTATGGTGTTTAAAATATCTTATTCACAAGATATCTAGGTGCTTTTTTAGAAAAAAGATTCAAGTTTTGTATATGTATGAAAACTATAAATAGGAAGTTATTTCAGAACCACACTAATCATACATTTAAATCAGATAATCAACTGCATATTGTGTCTTTGTGTGTACAGTGCTTCATATCATGAGCCCATAACACATGATCTTTGATTATATAAGAATACCATTTAATTGCATATAGAAAAAAAAATTTTTAAAACTAAGTAATTGGTATTATAGATTAGTGGTTTATAACCTGTAATTTATGTGTGTGGATGTTACTGCAGAGATCAAGATTCGGGTGGGGGGGTTATTATGGCTAGGTTTTTCCAATCTCCACTTCACCCAGAGCAGATTATTTTTTTTTTATTGTTGTTGTTGTTGTTTGTTTGTTTGTTTGTTTTTTTAATCTAGTTTGTGTATAAAACAGGGTCTGATTATTAGAGGTGAGAAATAGTCTTTACTAAAGCCTACCAGTTATTATTGAAACTTTATAATCCAGTCATTCTGGGGGTATCTGTATTTCCTAGAGGAAAAAGGATTATGTATACACAACACTAAAATATTTTATTAATCTCAGGACCAATATGTCTCTGCTATGAGATATAGCTAAAATGGCCCCAAAGGAAGAAATTAGCAATTACACATTGGATCAGAGATCTGAATTGTGGGCATTTCCCCCAATTTCAACAATGCCAAGATGCAGAGCACAGCAATGAAGAAGTGGGCCGTAGAAAGCATTTCACAGATGCACAGCCCACAGAGATTTAAAGCAAGGCAGTACTGTGCTGTGGTCAGTGGCTGAAGAGAATGACCACCAGCAAGAGAGTCAGTCTGAAGACGGGGCAGAGTTGTTCAGAGAGTATTTACCAAGCAATGGGGGTGCTTCTATGTGAGAAATGAAACACTAATTAATGCCATCTTATTTTTTCCTAATGAGACCTAAGAATGTTCTCGTTGAATGTAACGATCAAAAGGGCTGTATTGCTCCGTGACTTGATATAAGTTTTGAAGACTAGAAAAAGTGGTTTCCTTCGAAAATGATGACGATTATTTGCCTCTAACAATGATAAGAACATTTGGAAAATGGGAATTTTTTAAAACAAGTTTTATCAATGCTGTTATTTTCTTGGGTAACTGTTACTTCTCTCTAGTCATAAACTACAATATATCATGAGTGGTATTGCTTTGAAGGTGACATTTTTACCTCAAATCCCCAAACAGCAAGACTGAATAAAATTCTAAACTTTTGGCCTGTGGTTGATCTGTATTCTACCCCCAGGCACATAGTTTATTAAGTATGTTTTTTGGAACATAAGTTTTAATCCCTTTTTGTCTAATCTATATAATGGAGACAACTGTTATGAGGCAAATTCAAAAAAAGCACTTACTTCTGTGATTATTAATTCAATAAGCATAAAATAAGTCATAGCAATTGCTATTTTGTACTGAAAAATCAAGTCTTCACTGAGGCTGTTTGGGTGGGCCAACTTTAAAAAGGCATCTTCATAGACACTTTGAAATCTTACCACAGAGACAGATGTCAGCTTTTCATAAAAGACACTCATTTTGTTTGGGGATTTTTTTTTTTTTTTTTTTTTAGACGGAGTCTGGCTCTGTCACCCAGGCTGGAGTGGAGTGCAGTGGCCGGATCTCAGCTCACTGCAAGCTCCGCGTCCCAGGTTTACGCCATTCTCCTGCCTCAGCCTCCTGAGTAGCTGGGATTACAGGCGCCCGCCACCTCGCCTGGCTAGTTTTTTGTATTTTTTAGTAGAGACGGGGTTTCACCAGGTTAGCCAGGATGGTCTCGATCTCCTAACCTCGTGATCCGCCCATCTCAGCCTCCCAAAGTGCTGGGATTACAGGCTTGAGCCACCGCGCCCGGCCGGAAGTATTAATTTTCTAATGAGTCCTCATGCTATAACCATTGTCTTCCACACATGTATATTTTAGGGTATTTCTTAGGATATTTTTATCATTGAAATAGGATAATTCCTGATATTTAGAGTCTATGCGGGTAGCTTAATGAATTTCTATAGGATTCATTTCCAAAACATGAAATTCGTGAAATGTTAAAGCATGTCTCATTTATTTCAGAAAATGAACCACCCGGTGTTGAAATTGCATAGTCACATCAGAAATGTCACAAAACAGACCATTTTCCTGTAATACATCACTTTTCTGTTTAGATTGAAAGTGATAAAGAAGGCAAGGCAAAATAATAGATGATATGCTTCATCCTTACTGCTTTTTTACTCTAAAAATTCCCCACAGCCATCTGTTATCTACACATCAGGTTGTTGAAAGTGAGTGACATTTTTCTTTTTTATTTGAGAAAAAAATTATGGAAGTGCCGAGCAAAGTTAATTTAAAAACATACGGTGATATTAATAAAACACCTCTTTACTGAATCCTGATTATCTTTTGCATTTATGGACTTGGATTAGGTTTCTAGCTCTATAGTGTAAGCTTCAGAATAAGCTTTACTGCTCAAAGTAAAGTGGAAACTTAGACTGTGCAAGCAAGGTGAGATCAAAATTGTACCAATTAAAAAAAATATATTTCTAGAACATTAAGCATATTCTCCCTTGAAAGTAGATTGAGGTTAACATGTAACTTTTTCTAATTTTAGTAATGTATTTGCCTCTTGTCTCTTTCTTGTGTTTATATATATTCTTGAGCACTCTAAAAACTGACATCAATGCCTAAACATTTTGAGTAAGGGAATGTGCCGTTAGAGATAAAGAAGAGTTTCCTTCTATTTAAGTTAGATCTGAAGTATTCTAGGGGTGGTTGATTTGACAGGTGAATGTTTTAGAGATTAAGGAAGATGATTCTTTTACAACATCTCAGAATGTGAATGTAGAGTATTTTTTTTTGTATTTCCTTACTAGAGAGACATGGTTGGTTAGACTTAACTAAACATAATTTATTTCAATTACATATAATTTAGTTCCTTTCCAACTACAGATTGGACTCCAATCAAAGCTGACTTATATGTAAGCAGAATAGGTGGCCCCTCTGTGAGGTATTATTTTAAAATCTCTAAGAAGCAATTATATACACAAACTTAGTGATGCCAGAAATTTGTAAAATGGGTACAATTATTTTTGTACCAAAATTTGAGTTAATGTTTTAAATGGATAGAAATAGAAAATTAATGACCCATCTGAAGTAAAATATTATATATAAATATACTACTACTAATATTGCTATGATTGCATTCACACGAAGAGATAAATTACTATTAAATTAGGTCATATCCAAGATCAAATTTTGTAGAAGGTATGGAAAGGAGGCCTAGGGGCTTATCAGATCTTGAAAGAGGGGTGGGGAGGATGGGCATCTAGGAGGAAATAGGCAGAGAATAAGAGCATCCATGAGATAGTAGCAGATAGTGTTTAATTTTATTCCGGATGCCAGATTGTTACATACATAGCAAACAAAAAATGTGAACTTGAATTATTTTCTCTGTGAAATCCCAAATATTAATTCATCTCAGTCCTTTATATCACAATTGTCAGTAATACTGTGTCCTATGAGAGGTTCTCAAAGAATTGCTTGTGAGTTACACCCCACCAGCTCTACATATCCCAGTCCTACTGGTTAGTGTTTCCACTAAGATAAACACTTTGTCAAATTGGACACTTCATACAAATACAGTTGTTTCCTTGGAGAATAAAGTTGTAATAATACTACTACTAAACTATTATCAGGAGAAGTAAAATGCCATATAGGGAACAAGAGGGCACATAGCAAAAGGAAGAAAATTAGAAGCACCTAAAGGTGAAAGAGAGCTTCCACATAGTGACCACTCTTCTGAATTTGCTTTATCCATTATTTATCTAAACATACCCAGGGCAGAATTTTGCCTTTTAACTGTAACATTCAAGTAAAACAGCATGTACACACATTCCACAATTCCAAAGTTGAATGTCTACTTTATCTTTTATTTATCAGTTTATCTCATATGTGATGACAGAAATACTTTCAAACTGGGCTCTTGAAAGGATTAATCTTATAGATACTAGCTCAGTGCCTGTCAATTAATACGTATCCAAGTGCTATTTCCTTCTATACTTTAAATTTATTTCTCAGGCAAATTTTGTTTGCCATTTTCTACTCATTATTTTTTGCCAAGGACAGACAGAAAAAAAGGTATCCATGATACCATGGTTTCTCACTAAAACTGGCAACTCTCCAGGACAAGAGTCAAGCACTGAGCAGTGACTCAGGTGCACTCAATTTGGAGATATACATAGTGTAAGTTTTGAGCCAGAAAGAGTCAGCTTTAATTCCTACTTCTGTTTCCTCGGGTAAAGAATGTGCTTCCTCTGAGTTTCTGAATCATCATCTTTAAACTGAGGAAGATGATTCCTACCTTATAGAGATATTCAATTAATAAAAGTTGATAATGATTCTAAACATTTAGCATGCTGCCTAACATGAAGCACTTTCCTTACAATAACTTGAAAAAATGGTAAATCAGAGTTATGGAGCTGGCTTTTAAAAACAAGTTTGATTTTCACCAACTCACTTAATGTTTTTATATTTAATTTTCTTTATTATTGTAAACACTGACAATACAATAGTTCATTCTCTTCCCTAATCCCTCATGGCATTAGAGTTGAATCAATGAGACAGTAGATGTACATGACTTTAGAAAAGCACAATGTTGTACTCATATGGAAAGTGATTGATAATATTTATTTTCTCTGAGCTTTGGTTCCAACTTAATCATAAAAGCTACCAACTTTATAAAAATAATTATCACTTTAAAAACTTAAATGTTTCCTAAGAGATGGATGTTAAAATATTTAGATTTGAAATCTCAAGTCTACAACTTATTTTCAAATAGTTCAACAAAAACCATCTACCTACCTACCTATCCAGTCATCTGTCAATAAATGAAGCCCATGTGGCAAAATACTGATGATAAAATATTTAAAAGGTGTACAAATATTTACTGAGACAATTTCAACTTTTTTATAGGTTTGAAATTTTGCAAAATAATAGTGTTAACGAAGCATGAATAAAAGTTATCTGTCTTTATTGTCTTTATTTGGTTGATAATTAGAACATTTTTGATGACTAGCTATTTAATCTTCTATCATGTTTGTACCTACTATGTGTGACCCATAGAGCTAAGCCTCTACATGTATCATCTTATTTAACCCCTATAGTCCTGAAAGGAAGACATTATCACATTTTTCAAATGCAAAAACTGAAATCTCAAGACCATTAGTGACTTGTCTCATAAGCAGCAGGGCCACATTCTACTGAGAGAGAGAGAACTTAGTAAGGAGAAAATCTATGTCAAACATCTTAAATTTTTGAAAATAGTTACTAAAGTTTTTAAATATAATTTCAGACTCAATGTTACCTCTCAAAGAACACTATTGCAAAAAATAAAGGTCTATATAACACATGAAGGCCTATAAAATATGTTTACTAAATCATTGTGTTAATGGTAATTTCTTCTTATTCATGTTCTTTTTTACTAAACATCCAAGTGTGATTCTCAGGAGATGTAGAGAATAGGGTAGGTGGACTGAGTTGTAGCTGAGGGTTGTGTCAGGCCTCTGAGCCAAACCTAAGCCATCATATCCCCTGTGACCTGCACATACACATCCAAATGGCTGGTTCCTGCCTTAACTCATGACATTCCACCACAAAATGAGTGAAAATGGCCTGTTCTTTCCTTAACTGATGACATTACCTTGTGAAATTCCTTTTTCTGGCTCATCCTGGCTCAAGCACCTTGTGACCCCCACCCCTGCCCGCCAGAGAACAACCCCCTTTGACTGTAATTTTCCTTTACCTACCCAAATCCTATAAAACGGCCCCACCTCTATCTCCTTTCGCTAACTCCCTTTTCAGACTCAGCCCACCTGCACCCAGGTGATTAAAAAGCTTTATTCCTCACACAAAGCCTGTTTGGTGGTCTCTTCACACAGACGCGCATGACAGGTTGTTTTTGTTTTAAAAAATGTTATTTTTTCACCTACCAGTGAGGACTTACATCTTTCTTTCTTTGCTCAGTCATCTTTATTGAAAGCAAAGCAGAAGGAAATTAGGGCTATGGTGTAGATATAACATCCTAGACCAAGGAATAAACAAAAACACCATAAGTGCTTCTGCTCGCCCTTGTCCTCTCTCTCTCTCTCTCTCTCACACACACACACACACACACACACACAGAGGGAGGGAGGGAGAGAGAGAGAGATTTACTTCCTGATCTGGGTTGTAAACCATTTTTTTTCTACAGAATTTTCTTTCCAATTATAGAAGACTAGGAATATACTCTCAGAAATGACAAATTTTAATGTACCTATTTATGATACTGTGAAGGATTTATACAGTAATCCTGTCTAACTTGAGATTCCTTTTTACCACCTCATTCTTTATTTTATTTTGTTTATTTTGGCAAGTTATTCCAGAATTTTAGAAGGTCAAAAAACCGAAGTTTTTTAAAGAAAAACCAGGCAGTGGTAGAAATAAGACATTTAGAAGCTATAGAAAATTAAAAAGTACAGTAATGGTGAAGGGATATACGAAGAGATTAAGGGAACAGGATTCAGAGTTCCCGAACGGTGTATCAGAACTTCTACTGATCAGCTGGGTAAGAAGGAACTCTTCAGTAATGTTTAGATAATAATAGTATGTGTGCAAAAATAAATCCAACTTTTGTATTTCTTATAAAGCCGAGAAGAAAAATGTGAAAAGTAAAAGATTAGTAAAATATCTCTAAGTATTATTAACTTTTTTGTATTTGTCATTTCTTTATGAATTGCCACCAATATTTAGATTAATGAGAAGTGTAAACGCTTTTAACTCAAATTAAGTCATTAAGCTACACTTGATTTTTAATATGACTTGCTATTTGTATTCCCACTTCGTTTGTTAAAAATGAAAAATTTAACTTGTGCTAGTAATTAAGAGTGTTGTTAGGATAGAAACAACTTAAATTATGTGACTAAAATAATTAACATGGATTATATGCAGATATGTTTAGTGTGATTTCTGAAATTACACAATAGAGGAGTCATTTTATATTCCACAGTGGAAACAATTAGTGAGCTGTGTCAGGCCTCTGAGCCCAAGCCAAGCCATCACATCCCCTGTGACTTGCATGTATACGCCCAGATGGCCTGAAGTAACCGAAGAATCATAAAAGAAGTGCAAATGCCCTGCTTTGCCTTAACTGATGACATTCCACCACAAAAGAAGTGAAAATGGCCGGTCCTTGCCTTAAGCGATGATGTTATCTTGTGAAATTCCTTTTCCTGGCTCATCCTGGCTCAAAAAGCTCCCCCACTGAGCACCTTGTGACCCCCACTCCTGCCCGCCAGAGAACAACCCCCCTTTGACTGTAATTTTCCTTTATCTACCCAAATCCTATAAAATGGCCTCACCCTTATCTCCCTTTGCTGACTCTCTTTTGGGACTCAGCCCACCTGCACCCAGGTGAAATAAACAGCCATGTTGCTCACACAAAGCTTGTTTGGTGGTCTCTTCACATGGACGTGCATGACAAACTGTTTTTGAAATTTATTGCCTTTGAAAACTGCTTTATTCTAACTAAAATACCCCCATATCAATACTTCTTAATCTTTTGTCGACGCTGAATATTATTTACCCAGAAATTTCTAAATCAGCCTGAAATCTCAGTAAGACAGACAGCTCACATGCTACCTTATACTTCAATCCAGTTTCTCTGTCAGTGAGATATACATGCAGAGAGAGAGGAGATAGAGAAATATACCCACATATACACATACATAGAATTAACACTTTTCACATCTTATAATGTAAGTTTCTTAAGCATGTATTAGCTTCAGTGCAGTAATGTTACTAAAAAGTGTGCATTGAAACCAGCCCCACAAGGCAGAACTCATAATCAGGTCCATATTTGCAGCACGGAGATCAAGAAAAGCTGAGGCTGAGGGAGGCTACTACAATCCTAAAAACAAAGAACTTTTGCAATGAGATGCCTAATCTAGATGTAATGATGAATCACATGAAATACCAACAGGACAGCGTAAGTAGCTGAAACTATAGCAAGCAAGGGTACTTAAGATACAACCAGCAATGAACTTTAAGTACACTAGATTTCAGCTATAATGTACCTCACCTCTGTGGTTCAGAGTGAAATTATCAAGTGAATTTATGCTAAGGTCACAGAAAACTATTCTTATATAAAGAACCCAGATGGAACACACAATTTCATGACTCTGAAGATATTATGTTATACCTACACTGTTCACTAAATAAGGTCACTTTGGCAATGATTGGATCTTTGTATACTTTCAGTAATTGCATTCAAGCTGATAATAGTCACTCGTCTAAGTAAGGATAGTCGGCAAGTCAAAATATCTTCCCCCTTACATGATATTGCCTAACATGAGAAAAGCAATTCTACAAACAAATGCATACTTTCCAAATTGAGCCTGAGTAACAAAACTAATCATTAGGATGATGCTGATATAAAGATGATGGTGGGGATGATGATGGTGCTCACAGTGATAAACTTGGGACTTTCCTGTATTCAAGGTATTATGTACTATACATACTTGGTCTCATTTAATTATTACAAAAATTATAATAAAATAATCATACCTCTAATTTAGACGAAGGAACTTAAGGCTTTGAAAACTGAAATAACTTGTGCAAGATTTAGCTGCTGATAAATGTCAAAGGTAAGATTCACACTTTAATCTGTTGGCTTTCAAAAGTCGTGCTCTTTTACTACACTGTACTTAGTGTGTTGTCTAAAGCTGGCATTAGTGGCAGTAAAACCCAGTTGTCACTTTTTCCCTTAAATCAAATAAGTGAAAGGAAGGTAAGTATTTGCTGCACAGGTACTAGGACTCTTCCTTTTGCACCAAGAGTAGCAGGGATCCCATATTTTGTTTCAAGGGTGAGTGTCTATGTATATTCTGAATCATTGTCAGGAGGAGGAACCACACAAATGTAGATGGGGCTCAACAACTCTCAAGGAATAAGCAGGCCACACTTCTATAAATTAACCTATTATTAACAGGTTCCAACCTATTGTTATTATGATCTGTATTAACACATATTGATGGAGAGGCTACTCAGTGGATATAGCTCCTTCATGGAGATGGCATATGATGAATCCTTGAAAGATGAGGGACAAGTGATATTAAGTGTTGGCTCAGCCTCAAGCAGTTTCTGTACCTATCCCTCCGTAGCTGGTTGCCTCCAAGACCATTAGTCACCAAGTTTTTCCCAAGTAAACCATCACCTTTCCCCATCTTAACCCAGCCGACTTTTGTGGATATCCCAGATACTGGTTACTCCAGGCCTTTGGTTTTCTTTTCATTCTGTGGTTCACCACGGAGTCTAAAATATATGTGTTTTTCATGTTTTAACATTTTTAAAATCAATAGGCACCTTTCATTCTGTGGAGTCTTAAAATCAGCTACATAGCGGTGATGATTTAGTTATCTGTACATATGTGAACTTTTTCATAGTTGTGCATATTGTGATATATTATAGAGTTAAGGTATAAATTAAAAGCACATTTTAAATGAATTTAAATAACATGGTAAGAAAATATTGTCATAATTACAGAATGTTTTTCTTGATATACTCAAAACAATGGCATGACATAGTCTATAAGAGCTGAGTATACAAAGAACAGTACTATCAATGTACAAACCCTACGATTTGCTTCCTTCAGCACTTTTCTTACTTCTATTTGCAATAGTCTCGCCTTTCAGTTAACAGCTTAATTGAGGCATACTTTACATAAAATTTCCTCCTTTCCAAATTTGCAATTTGAAAATTTATAGTAAATTTTAAAAATTGTATATCAAAATTTACTTAACAGATATTTTCACCACCCCAAGAAAATTTCTTGTGTTCATTTGTAGCTGATTCCTAGTCCCATACCCAAACTTAGGCAACTAGTTTTATAGACTTGTCTTTTCTATTAATTCCATATAAGGGGAGTAATAAAATAAATGGTCTTTCATGTCCAAACTCTTTCACTTAGCATCATATTGAGGTTTCTGTTGTAGCTTCTGTCAGGATCAATGGGTAGCTTCACAACTGAGATAATTAGCACCACACCATTCTGTGACAGACTGTCATGCTTCTATGCCCTAAGAGCAGCTGGAAAGAGCATAGGCTTCACAATTAAAAGTAATTTGCGTTTGAACTTTGGCCCCTGGAAAATGCATTTACTTTTTTTTTTTTTTGATGGAGTCTTGCTCTGTCCCAGGCTGGAGTACAGTGGCATGATCTCAGCTCCCTGCAACTTCTGCCTCCCAGGTTCAAGCTATTCTCTTCCCTGAACCTCCTGAGTAGCTGGGATTACAGGTGTGTGCCACCATGCCTGGCTAATTTTTGTATTTTTAGTAGAGACAGGGTTTCACCATGTTGGCCAGGCTGGTCTCGAACTCCTGACCTCGTGATCCACCATCCTCAGCCTCCCAAAGTGCTAGGATTACAGGCATGAGGCACCGTGCCCAGCTGTGTTATACTTTAAGCACAGAGTTTCTTCATTAACAAAATAGAGAAAAATATAACTGACTTTCAGGGTCGTTGTGACAATTAAGCAAAATTAAACCTTAGTCTGATCTTAAGTAATGAAAATTTTAACTATATTTTTGAATAGGATTTATGATGAAGAGACCTTTGTACCAGAATTATCTTATCCAAGAGGACCAAAAACAAACAAAATGCAGTAAGTAATTTAGACAGCAATTTCCCTCTTTCTATCCCTGTTTATATCTTCCCTAGTTTCTATCACTTTCTTTCACTCTTTCAAGAAAATTCAAAATTCTGCCACTGCCATAATTTCTATTGTTTATCAAAAAAGATATGCATGCTTTTTTCCTCTTAAGTCTTAGAAGTTCTTAAAAATTGAAATTATTGCCAGGCGCGGTGGCTCACGCCTGTAATCCCAGCACTTTGGGAGGCCGAGGTGGGCGGATCACAAGGTCAGGAGATCGAGACCATCCTGACCAACATGGTGAAACCCCATCTCTACTAAAATTACAAAAATTAGCCGGGTGTGATGGCGACACCTGTAGTCCCAGCTACTCGGGAGGCTGAGGCAGGAGAATGGCGGGAACCTGGGAGGCGGAGCTTGCAGTGAGCCGAGATTGCGCCAATGCACTCTAGCCTGGGTGACAGAGCCAGACTCCGTCTCAAAAAAAAAAAAAAAAAAAAAAAAAAAAAAAAAAAAAAAAAAAAAAAATTGAAATTATTTTTTAACAGGTATGAGTTACACTTATTTAAATGAGAAAAAGCTGAGGAAGTTTGCAATATTTGCCTTGAAGGAGAAGTGACGAATAAGAAGCATGCAGCTGTCTCTAAATGTATGTGAAGGGCTGTCTCAGGAAAGGGAAATTATACTTGCTTTGACTCCAACCTAAATGAAAAGATTGCAGAATGGTAGCCTTCATCCCAATATTAGAAAAAATAGTTTGTATTATTTAAAAAGTATTTATTATTTGACTCTTTTCATCATGTATTCAGATTGCTCTCCAATAATCAGAAATGTTCAACATCAGAATGGGCTGTCTTAGGACACACCGGATTCTTCATCATTGAAGGTCAGGTGTAAACAATTGTTAATCATTTCAAAAGCAGTATTTCTTGAATGGCTTGGAAGACAGACTTACTTAATGGTCACACAGTTCTTCTCAATCATAAAATCCCAAATCTATGGGGTTTTTTTGTAGAAGATTTTAATGATCTATACAATGGAGTTACAGATGGTGGAATCTCAGGATGTCAAGAAAAATATTTTAGAGCGTGAGTGGTTCCAACCAACTGCTCCTTTTCTTTTTTGCCGGCAAAACTATCAAAACATAAAACCTGCACCCCTGGCGATATGTTTATGTTACAGTTAACAAAAGGGAAGGCAATTGTTTCTGAAAGTGACTGTTTTGCTTCAAGAATCTGAAACTAAATGTATGTATCTCAAGGGAAATAGAGAAAACCTATACAGTGTGGACATCTGTTCTATTTTATTGTATTTTTCTGCTAATCATACCAATCTCTTCTCAAAGCAAAACACTTATTCCTTTGGGGGATTCACTTTCCTCATTTCCATGTAGGTCTCAGGAGGCTATCATTTGAATATCTTGTTTATAGAAATAGGAATGCAACCTAATAATTGCTAATCATTATATCCTTCCGCCTTTTTTTCTGCTTTCACAGCGATGGATCAAGGGATGGTTTCGTTATTCACTGACTCCCTGAAAGTCTCCCTTTTCTCCTGGTTTATAAAACTCAGGTAACATAACCCTTCATTTCTTGGTAGCCAAGTTTCCTTTTATAAAACCAGGAAAAAATAAGAGCAGAGTCAAGAGGATCTTGGAGAGCAAATGAATAACAGAATTTAAAAAATTTTTTTAAATTATGTATTTTGTATTTGTGATGTTTCAGAGGCCAACTCAACCCCTTTTCTCCTCAGTTAGGTGAGTTAATGCATTTCCAACTCTTTTCCACTTAGTTTCCTTGGAATAGATCTCTTTCATATGCAGCTTGCACTCTAATACAATGCTACCAGTGATGAAAAGTATTATCTGTGTTTAGATGGGATGGCAGGAAATGAAAATTTCTTTAATTCCTAAGGAATTGAATGATAATAATGATGCTTGTTATTGAATCATGTTTGAACTATCAACCCCTGAGCTTTCAAAGACCTTGTTAGAGATGCTTGAGTTTTAATAGCCAGAAATTTGGAGTATGTAGGCTGGTTCTCACATCCCTTCAAAATATCCAGCAGAAAACAGAAAGATTCCAATTGAACACATTTGGGAGCAACAGGGAGGACCAGAGTTTTAATAAAGATACGGACATTTGAGGACAAAGAGTAAAACAGGAACTTGATATCCTTGGGTCCTCCCAAATATCTCCTGCTGAGCACAAAATTATGCAAAAGGTAGAGATTCAACTGAAAGTGACTTTCTCTGGAGGCATGGCAGCAGAATAGCAGACACAATTTACCAATGCCTTGCTGCTCTAGCCAAATAATTTCTTCATTTTATGTCTGAGCAAATTACAAACACAGAGACATTTGGTTGATATCTAAGCCACCTACCATTGACAAGAGACCAAAATTGCAAAAAAATAGAATATAGGTTTAAGGACCATTACTTAATAGGATTTCTGGCTATGAACCAATGGAGCACACTAGAATTGACACATAAGGCAGCTACAGTGCTTTCAGTGTTGGGTTGACCAATAAAACCCAAGCTTGTCAATAGTAACATCACCAAAGTAAAGATGAGCTATCTATACTATATGATATAAACATGGCAATAGGGAAGACTTAGTTAAGTTATCCTCTTTTCCCTCCATTATTACTTACTGAGAATTGTGTTGTGATTTCAATGATCATTGATCCATTGATATCAAAATCAGATAGAATAAATCTGGATTATAGATCCAGGATTTGGTGCTGGATGTGGTAACTGAATATCCCTCTGTACATTTTGTCTTGGGTCAAGTGCATAATTTTGTTATATTCAGAACAGATGTATTAGAGGAGATTTTTGAAAATATATTTATATGAAAACTAGAAAATCCATTCTAAGCACAGATTTTATTTAATGTATCTCACAAAAAAAGACATTTATATTGTTGGAGAAATTTACACTAAATGCCACTAATTCTTTAATGAGAGATTTCAAACATTCATCTGAAAAGTATTCTGGTGCTAAAAGAAAAAAATGGTTCATTACCCTTAAAAGTCAAACAATTTGGCAAGTATTACTTCACTGACAAAACTCAAGTTATGTTTCTCTTCCCCCCCCCCCCAAAAAAAAAAAACACAAAGAGGTTGTATCTTTTAACGCGTGAATTTAAGTGTTTGGCAACACTATTACAGAAAATGTACACAGTTACTAAGAAATATATGATTAAAGAATGTGAAAACAATAAAACCTGTGAGAAAAGGCCAAAAGAGTCTGGATGGGGGAAAAAAATGAAGAATTTGTCTGTGTATGGGAAAAGAAAACTTTCTGAAAACCAACTGAGATGGGACAATTGCATGCTAATTGCCTACCAATTACAAACAGTAAAATGATGTCAATGAGCTCCCTAAATTGCTGTTATTTTCTGTTTTCATTAAGGTTTTAAAATTATCCTTTTATTCCATTCACAGTTCTTTGCTGGCTACAGAATTTTATTACCCTCTTCATCCCCAAACACACTTTTTTTTTTTTGTTTTGGAAATTATAGTTCAAATTTAAAAGCTTAGTTAGGAAAGAAGAATTTGAAGAAATCTGACAACTTCTTTTCAATAGAAAATTTTCTCACTGAGCAATTTAGTCCATTCAAGATCAACCACAGCAAAGCCTTCCCTTAATGATCAATATTGTTCTCCACTGAAGCCCTGACCTCATCAGAGTAGTTAGTCCTGCTTGATTGGATTGGAAACTGTCTTCCAAACAATTGTTTGAATTTTAATTATTTGCTGTCTAAAGGTGTAACATCTCTGCCAGTAAATATCACTACTTACATAGATAGTGGGTGAGATTCAAGCTAAACTTAAAAATTTTTTAATGAAATCAGAGGCAGTTAATTTCCTTACAAATGAATTCCAGGAGATCATCCTACTTGGCATTTGCTTCTATCACTATCACCATTTCCTCCCACTCCCTGGTTTCATACTGAGATTGTCTCCTGACTCAAGTTTAGCCAGGCTCCTGTGAGCTCTCTTTTCTACCAAGCCCTGCATTTTGGGCTTCCTTATTTCTTTCTTGTTGTTTTATTGTTTGAATGCAAAAAACCTGCTAACTCAGTTTAGGGAGAAGGGAATCCCCCATTCTTGATATCTCATTCCCCTAGATATCTAATAAAATTCCTCAGCTCCCACCCTTAATATCTAATCACTCTGGGCTGTCTTCAGTGAGAATCCCCCCTTACTTCCATTGTTGCTTTGGTGATTGTCCACCTGCTGATGTCTACTCTGATAGCTGGCTATAAATCCTTGTTCATTCTTACAGTATTTAGAATTGAGCCCAGTCCTATACTGAAGACTCTTCTAGCATATTGCAATAGTCCCTGAATAAAATCTGTTTGTACTGTCTAACTAAAATACTTCTCTGAATTTCTTTAACAATCTACTGTATCCTTGTTTTTCCCCCGATCAGTAAAACTAAACAGCCCCCAGCATGTACTACCCATGTATAATCTTCCCCTCTACTTCCAAATTCAATTTAAAAGTCTCTATTCTTAAAGATAGCAAAGGGGCCCAGAATAAGCCACTGTGGCATAAAAATTATTTGAGCTGAAGGCATTTGAGTTTCTGAAAATTCCTATCTGCCTAAAAATGAATCCTCCAAAAGAAATCAACTGTCATAAATCTCCTCCCATGCAGCAACTATAATCTTCTCAAGATAAGAATTCATTCAGCACCACTCTCAAAGAGACACTGTCACAAAACTATCATATCCCTCATCTCTTCTCCTAAGGACCCATGTACTTTTACAAAATGTCATTTGTTATTCCATAGGTTGCCTTTCTTCTCTTTTCCAAGTCATGTGTTTTTCCAGCAGTGCCCCTTCACCCTCTCCATCCCTTATTAAGTTATAAGCCCCCAATTCTAATCACTTTGAATCACATTTCTTCATGAACTTCCATACAAACATAATTACATCTTGTTTTTTTCTCTTGTGAATCTGTCTTTTGTAATTTACTGCCTAATGTCTACACTTACTAAATTTAAATGGGTAAAGGGAAAGCATTTTCTCCCCTAAGTAGTATTTCAGGGTCAAACTCTTCCCGTAATATCCCCACATAGCCATAGCTAGGATCCCATCATATGATAGAGATAGATAGATAGATAGATAGATAGATAGATAGATAGATAGATCTTATTTTATTATATTTATGTTACTAGGAAGTGTGGGGCACTCAGTTCTTAGTCTTCTTAGAAGAATTTGGCCAAGAGACCAATTAGTAAGGTAACCAAAAGGTTTATTAAGTAAATAAAAGTATCCTCCAAGAAAGGAGCAGGGTAACCTGGCTGGGAACTATAGGAAGAGTTCTGCATTGTGGTTTTTATAATGTCAGGCTGCTTATTTAAGTTCTCACCTCTGCCTTAAGTCTCTGCTTTGTCTTTGTCTTTGGTTTCTCTGTCTTAAGACAGCTTAATGTCAGTTGATGCGTGTGCATGGGGCCTGGTGATCAGTATGAATTCTAGCCAATGGCAGCATTGCTCATGACCACCACCCCAGGAAGGTTGTATAGCCGTTGAATCTGTACTTATTGTGCCTGAATACCTCTTAGGAATGTCCACTTTGCCGTTCTTCCTTACTTATTAGTATGCAGCTACATTCAGACAGGGTAACTGCAGAATGAGTGATTTGGGGGCATCTTAAGGGCACTTCAGAGCATTCCCTTCTGCATAGGTATTTCCCCTCCTCTCTGCTCATATTTAGCACGCATGTTTGAGGTGGTCTCTTCGGTGTGAGATTTTTCAGAGCTTTCTCCACCAGGAGCTTCCTTTCCTGCTCATGTCTAACTATCTGCCTACTCTAATTTTGATAATATATAAACTGTGTTTTTCTTCTTCAAATAAACTCTGAGTTTAAACATAAAAATTGGCCTGATTTACACGCTCACGCTGTAATCCCAGCACTTTGGGAAGCCGAGACGGGTGAATCACGGGGTCAGGAGATCAAGATCATCCTGGCTAACACAGTGAAACCCCGTCCTACTAAAAATACAAAAAAAATTAGCCAGGTGTGGTGGTGGGTGCCTGTAGTCCCAGCTACTCAGGAGGCTGAGGCAGGAGAATGGCGTGAACCTGGGAGGTGGAGTTTGCAGTGAGTCGAGATCGTGTCACTGCACTCCAGCCTGGGTGACAGAGCAAGACTCCATCTCAAAAATGAAAAAAACATACAAATTGTGTCATATTTATTGTTAAAACTGCTTTATTTCTTATAACGTATATGAAACAAAGCATGCTTAATATCTGTTGAATGAAATACACAAATAAATGCATTTATTGTCTCATAAAGGGACTGTCAGCACGGTCAAAACACTGCCCTATCTTCTAAGTTCCTTGATTTTAACACTGAGATTTGATAACTGTCAGTATATGATCAATGTAACATGGTATCTAAAACTTGCAACAATCCCAAAATCCTCTTAAGGATTTGTAGATTTTGTAGATTAAAGATATATGTGAACTATGTTATTTCATTTTATTATCTAGAGGATGTAACTATGAATTAACACGTTTAATAAAATCATCTTTGACCAGTTGCTGTGACTTTTAACATAATAATCCAAACCTTATTTTCTTCTTTACACCTAAGATAAACTGTTTTTTTTTTTGTTTGTTTACTTACAACCACCTTTTCAAAAATTATAACAGTGAGAAAATTATTACAGTGAAAGGGATCTGACCTTACCAACTACATCTTGCTTCTAACTTCTAGGATGTCCTTGTTCATTCTTGGGCATATGCCAAACTAACTTTGAGAGAAATTTATAGCTTAACTTTGAAACAAAGATAATGTTAAATATGAATTCTAAATTTCTCTTCAAAGAATATGTCAGTATGTTCAATTCTTTGCCTTCAACTTTTAAACTTAACTTCCTCGTAAAGCAACCTTTTCCAATTACCTGCTCCACCCTGACTCATTCTCTACTTTGACTCATTCTGATTACCTACTCCACCCTGACTCATTCTCCACCTTGACTCATTCTGATTACCTACTCCACCCTGACTCAGTCGCCACCCTGACTCATTTCATAACCATTTTCCCTGCCAAACCACTCACTTTCTTTAAATTAATCAATCAGAATTAGTTTAGCCTATGCAGTCTAACCCTAGCTAATAGAGGAATGACACAGCAGTAAGGACCACATGCATCAGGAATAAGAACCCCTTTCCCTCCCTTGTCCAGATATGCACTCACCATTGCTCCATCTGTAAGGGCACACCCTTCTATAGTACCTTGTCTTGCTGAGAATTAAAAAGAAAATTTTATATTCGAGTGCTATTTCTTTTGCAGCACTGAAACTTTATATATAACAATTTGGGGGCTCACCCATGATTACATTCCCCTCCAGGGATGATCTCTGTTTCTCTCTCGTGAGGAGGTGCACCGCGTCCTTTCTGGTGGCCTCAGGTGGCAGAAATCAGAAACCACCCAGTGCAAGGAATAACCTGAGCTCTCAGCAATGAAAAAAAAAAAAAAAAAAAAAAAAAAAGAAAGAAAAAATAACTGGCCAGCAACCTAGTTTAAAGGATCCTCACAAACCAGAAACTGCGGCGACAACTCTGTGCACAGACCAAGGAAGGAGAAACTGCGAGAGCTGGTAAAGTATTTCCTTGGTGGTCGGGACCAGGGTAAGAAAGCCACAGTGGCTGGAGTAGGGGGGCAGTCGTGAAGTATTCCTTGGTCGGGGTGGCTTAGAGGTTAAAAAGAGGTGGGGCATCCCCATTGAGGGGGGACTGAACCTCACGTGAACCTCCAGTAGTAGAAAAAGTGAGAAATTTCCAGTGTGGGAAACTGAGCCTCACCCTAAAAGGCAAGAAATTCCAGTGGGGAAATTGAGCCAATGGCAAGAAATTTCCAGTGGGGGAAATTGAACCTCACCCCAAAAGATGAAAAATTTCCAGTAAGGGAAATTGAACCTTCAGCTTTACTCCAAAACCATCAAGATGGGTAATACTCCAAGCAATACAGGAAGCAAGGGAGATAAAGATGGTAACAAAGATATCCCCCCACATAGCCCTCTAAGTCTCACGCTAAATGAGTGGAAAGATAATGAAAGGACTAAATATAGGAAAAAAGCAACAAATGATAAAATATAGCTGTTTTATTTGGACTCTGGGACCCATCCTCAAACCCTCAATCTTCTGGCCAAAGTTTGGGTTGAATGAGGATGTAATGTGTCAGCTTCTAATCCGGTATGTTAGAAGTCCAGTGTCTCAAGAAGAACTAGGCTATTCCCTTTGTTGGTGGCAAGGACCTGCCCTCCTTTTTCCCTTAAAAACAAATAGGGAGAACCCAATCTGGCACCTCAAAACGAAAAGTCAGAGGAGCCTGCTCTCATGCCTAAAGACTCCAGAGCATGCAATCCCCTAAACTATCTTCCCCAACTCAAGTGTTCCCAATCTTTCCCCACAGACAGCCACTGCTGCCTCAGATCCCATTCCAAATTCCCCCTCTACTCACGTTATCCCTCCTCCTTATAACCCTGACTCTTGGGAATTATTGTCCCACTAGCCTGCTCCCTCCCAACCTAAAGATCTCTCTCTAAAAGGACTCCAGTGTGAGGTAGAACAATGTAAAAATGGTATTCAGAATTTCCCATTTCCCTCTGTACCTGAGAGGTTAGCCCCGACCCTCTTCCCTCTGAAAGAGGTACCACAAGGTGGGGGGGTGGGGGGGCGATGGCATTGGCTTTGTAAATGCTCCTTAACTAGCTCAGAAGTCCAGAATTTTAAAAAGGAGCTTAAACTGCGACTAGATGACCCTTACAGAGTGGCAGACCAAATTGATCAATTCTTATGACCTCAGTTATATACTTGAGTCAAGTTAATGTCCTCTTTTCAGGATAAGACAGGAGTATGACTCGTAGGGCTGTTATGGTAGTTTGGGAATGTGAACACCCTCCTGGTGAAAATGTTCCTACCACAGAACAGAAATTCCGCTGACCCGAGACCCCCGGTGGGACAATAACAATGCAGATCACCAGGAAAATTTGCAGGACCTAAGGAAGATAATAATAAAAGGAATTCAGGAATCAGTACCCCAAACCCAAAATCTTTCTAAAGCATTTGATATACAACAGGAAAAAGATGAAGGGCCTATAAGATTCCTAGACAGTTTGAAGGAACAAATGAGGCAATATGCAGGCCTCAATTTGGATGATCCCCTTGGGCAAGGAATGTTGAAACTCCAACTTGTCGCTAAAAATTGACCAGACATTTCAAAAAAGTTACGAAAGATAGACAATTTGGAAGACATCCCCTAAGTGAGCTTCTCAGGGCAGCTCAGAAAGCATACGTGAAAAGGGATGAAGAAAAACAGAAACAAAAGATAAAACTTATGTTTTCTACCTTCCAACAGATGGCTCCAAACCCAGGTACTTCTAGAGAGAGCTTCCAGGGATTCAGAATCTATAAAGGGTCCGAACCCTGGAGGACCAAGGTCCTCGTCTACCAGACCCCCTAGAGACTATAGGGAGCAAGATAAAAGAATCTCAGAACTAAGAGGGAGGAAGACAAGAGAGGTGCTATAGATGTGGAAGAACAGGGCACTTCAAGCATAGATGTCCTGAACTAAAAAAGGAGAAAGAAGCCCTTCCACTCATAACTTTTGAGGAAGAATAGGGGGGTCAGGGGCTCTGTCTCTTTTATCTTGAGTCCCACCAGGAGCCCTTGATAAATTTGGAGATGGGACCTAAACAATAAGCTTATCCCCTTTTTCATCAATTCAGGGGCTGCTCGCTCCTCTGTTTGTTTTTCCCCGTCTAATGTTATCTCCTCCTCAGAGGAACTTTTTGTCTCTGGGGTAAAAAGGGAAGGATTTAGAGCAAAAAATGTAAAAAGCACAGAAGTTAGATACCAGGATCACTCAGCTTATATTCAGTTCTTGTTAATCCCACAAGGAGGAACTAATTTACTGGGTAGGGATTTAATGTTAAAGTTGGGCATAGGTCTACAAGTCAGCCTAAGAGGATTCCTCACCTCATTAAACCTACTCACCACTACAAATGAAAAATATATTAATCCTAATGCCTGGTCCAAAGAAGGAAACCGAGGGAAACTCCAAGTCCCTCCTATCCATATCAAGCTAAACACCCCAGGAGAAGTAGTAAGAGGAAAGCAATACCCTATTCCCCTAGAAGGTAGTATAGGGTTAAAACCTATAATCGAAGGCCTATTTTAAGGACGGGCTTCTCAAGCCTTGTATATCCTTTATAGTACCGCAATACTGCCAGTCAAGAAATCAGACGGGGCATACCAGCTAGTACAGGACCTTAGGGTAATCAACCAAATAGTCCAGACTACCCACCACGTTGTCCCCAATCCTTACACCACTCTTAGCAAGATTCCATATAATCCTCAATGGTTCACTGTAATAGATTTGAAGGATGCTTTTTGGGCATGTCTCCTGGATGAAGATAGCTGAGATATATTTCCTTTTGAGTGGGAGGATCCCCACTCAGGGCAGAAACAACAATATCGATGAACAGTCTTACCCCAAGGGTTCACAGACTCCCCTAATATGTTTGGCCAAATTTTAGAACAGTACTAGATAAAGTTATCATCCCAGAACAAATATGCCTTCTTCAGTACGTGGACGACATTCTTTTATCTGGTGAAGATATACAGAAAGTAACTGACTTCTCTACACATATTCTTAACCATCTGCAGTTTGAGGGGCTATGAGTATCAAAAAGAAAGCTTCAGTATGTAGAGCCTGAAGTTAAATATTTAGGCCACTTAATAAGTGCAGGCAAGTGAAAAATAGGGCTTGAACAAATTGAGAGAATTTTGTCGCTATCTTTGCCTCAAACTAAACAAGAACTCAGGAAATTTTTAGGGTTTTTCGGATATTGCCACTTATGGATTGACTCATATGCACTGCACAGTAAACTGTTATATGAGAAACTTGCCCAGGAGAGGCCTAACTGTCTCCTGTGGGCTTCTGAGGAAGTTGATCAAGTTGAGAAGCTCAAGGAAAGGCTCATAACTGCCCCCATTTTAGCCTTACCCTCCCGTAGAAAAGCCATTCCACCTTTTTGTTAATGTGGACAGTGGGGTAGCTTTAGGAGTGCTGACTCAAGAACACAGAGGCTGCTGGCAGCCTGTAGTCTTCCTATCAAAGGTCTTAGACCCAGCCACTTGTGGAAGGCCTCAGTGCATCCACTCCATCACGGCTACGGCAAGACTAGTCAAGGAAAGCAGAAAGTTAATCTTTGGAGGAAAATTGACAGTAAGCATGCCTCAACAAGTTAGAACTATCTTAAACCAAAGAGCAGGGAGATGGCTTACTAACTTGAGAATCTTAAAGCATGACCATTCTGTTAGAAAAGGATGATTTAACATTGACCGCTGATAATTCACTCAACCCAGCAGGTTTATCATCAGGGAATCCAAATCTAAGAAGGGAACACACATGTTTAGATTTAATTGATTATCGTACAAAGGTTTAATCAGACCCAGGAGAAACTCCCTTCCAGACTGGATGGCACTTATTCATAGATGGATCCTCCCGGGTGACTGAGGGAAAAAGACACAACGGGTATTCAATGATTGATGGAGAAACTCTCGTAGAAAGAGAGTCAGGAAAAATACTCAACAGCTGGTCTGCTCAAATGTGTGAGGTATTTGCACTCAGCCAAGCTTTAAAGTACTTACAGAACAAGGAAGGAACCATCTATAGAGATTCCAGGTATGCCTTTGGAGTGGCCCATATGTTGGTGAAAATTTGGACTGAAAATTTAGACTGAGG
Source organism: Piliocolobus tephrosceles (assembly GCF_002776525.5). Taxonomy (NCBI): domain Eukaryota; kingdom Metazoa; phylum Chordata; class Mammalia; order Primates; family Cercopithecidae; genus Piliocolobus; species Piliocolobus tephrosceles. Next base: position 82,528,885 of record NC_045448.1, on the reverse strand, counting down.
TCTCCTTAATAGTAAAGGTCAAGACCTTGTTCACAAGGAGCTGATCACCCAGGTATTGAATAATTTTCAGTTGCAGGAAGAAATAGCTATTGTCCGTGTTCCTGGATACCAGAAAAGCCTTTCTTTTGAAAGTCGAGGAAATAACCTGGCATATCAGGTAGCCAAGCAGGCTGCTATGTCTTCTGAAATGCATATTTTTTACTTAACTCCTTACCTCCCTCCTCCTATCATAATCCTCATTTTCTCTTCCACCAAAAAAAGAGCAACTAATAAAAACAGGTACTAAAGAGAATTCAGAAGGAAAGTGGATACTGTCAGACCAAAGAGAAATGTCTAAACCCCTATGAGGGAAGTCTTATCTCAACTATATTAGGGGACCCACTGGGGGCCCCAGGCCATGTGTGACACAGTTCTCAGAGTTTATGATTGTATAGGAATTTATACCCTGGCCAAACAGTTTATAGATAGTTGCTTAGTATGTAAGAAAACTAATAGACATACTATAAAAAGATTATCTCTCAGAGGAAGGAATCTGGGCTTAATGCCATTCCAAAGTATCCAAGTTGATTACACAGAAATGCCTCCATTAGGTCGTCTAAAATATTTACTAGTGATAGTAGACCACCGCACTCACTGGGTCGAAGCTATCCCCTTTTCAAATGCAACAGCCAATAATGTAGTTAAGGCCCTAATTGAAAATATAGTACCCAGGTTTGGAATAATAGAAAATATCGATTCCGACAATGGAACTCATTTCACCATACACATTATTAAAAAGCTATCTTAAACATTAGACATTAGATGGTAACACCATACTCCCTGGCACCCACCCTCATCAGGGAGAGTAGAAAGAATGAATCAGACTCTAAAAAACCACTTAACCAAATTAGTCTTAGAAAATCGACTGCCATGGACCAAGTGTCTTCATATCACCCTGCTGAGAATTCGAACTGCACCACAGAAAGACATTGGTCTTTCTCCTTATGAGATGCTCTATGGATTACCTTATTTGCACTCCACTGCTGATATTCCTACCTTTGAAACAAAAGATCAATTCCTTAAAAATTATATACTTGGTCTATCTTCTACTTTCTCTTCTCTTAAAACTAAAGGTCTATTAGCACAGGCACTGCCCTTGGAGTTCCTGGTGCATCAACATCAGGCTGGGGATCACATCCTCATCAAAAGCTGGATATATTAGAAGCTTGAGCCAGCCTGGGAAGGTCCTTATGTAGTGCTCCCAACTACTGAAACCACAATCTGCACAGCAGTGAGAGGATGGACTCACCACCCTCAAGTCAAGAAACCACCACCCCCTCCAGAGTCGTGGGCCACAATTCCAGGGGAAAACCCTACCAAACTAAAGCTAAGAAGAATTTAACTCTCTTTCATCTATTCTATTACTCTTCCTTCTTTCCTTGCTCTATCGCTGACCATCTAGTTATTAACATAACCAAGTCGATTTCACTTCAAACTATTACATTTGATGCTTGCCTTGTTATACCCTGAGGGGACTGGTCAAGTTCAAGACAGCTCTCTACTTCAGAAAAGCACTTCTGTCCCTCCTGGCTCTCCTCAGACTGGGCACTAGTGAATTGGGACCATTTAATCTGGGGAGATTTCGGTAAAGACCCCAGTGGTAACCAAGAGTTTTGCCCCCTGATGTAGAGCTTTTATGCTGTAGTTGGTCTAATGTTCTGTGGACCACCAAAGAGCAAGGATAGACTGCTCCAACCAGTTTTTGTAATTTCTTAAAACCATACATTCATTTTACTAAAAGGACAGTCCCCCTCTGTCAACTAAACCAGTGCAATCCTATACAGGTTATTATTTCCAGCCCCCAAAGTTCTTCCCCTTTTCTAGCCAGTTTCCTTCTTTACGCTGGTTTTATGGTATGGGGGCTGAGGTTTCAGGAACAGACCCTACTGCATTCTTTGAAATGCTTTTTTTTGATTCCTCCACTGCCTGCACCTGCCTCTAAGCCTTTTTCCAAAATCTCTCACAGCAGAACCATTGTGCCTCCTCCATCTAATGACAAGGCTAAGATAGCGATGGTGGAAGTTAAAGACTTAAGGCAAACTTTGGCAATTGAGATGGGATACCAAGCTATAAATGCTTGGTTGGAATGGATCAAATATTTCATCCACACATCAAACAAAAGCAATTGTTATGCTTATGCATACGGCAGGCCAGAGGCCCAGATTGTTCCCTTTACACTAGGGTTGTCCTCCAGTCAACCGGGCATGGATTGCATGGTAGCTCTTTTCCAGGATTCTACAGTCTGGGGTAACAAGGCGTGCCAAGCTCTCTCTCTGCCATATCCCAAAGTCACACCCTATGCATCAGCCCCCAAGGGCCATCCAGCTTCCGTCTCCCAACACTAGGTTCACTTCATGTCTCTCACGATGGAGAGGAAACTTAGCATTCCTTGGAGACCTGAAGGGATGCAGTGCACTTAAGAATTTTCAAGAGCTTACCAATCAGTCAGCCCTTATTCATCCCCAAGAGGATGTGTGGTGCTATTGTGGTGGACCTTTACTGGGCACTCTACTGAATAACTGGAGTGGCATTTGTGTTTTAGTTCAATTGGCTATCCCTTTCACCCTGGCATTTCATCAACCAGAGGAAGGAAAAATAAGACATCATAAAGCAAGAGAAGTCCCTTATGGGTCTTTTGACTCTCACATCTATTTAGACGCAACTGGAGTCCCATAGGGAATACCAGATCAATTTAAAGCCCGAAATCAAATAGCTGCAGGATTTGAGTCAATTTTTGGTGGGTGACAATTAATAAAAATGTAGACTGGATAAACTACATCTATTACAACCAACAGCAATTTAATAACTACACTAGAGATGCTGCTAAAGGAATAGTTGAATAGTTAGGGGCTATTAGCCAGATGGCTTGGAAAACTAGGATAGCCTTAGACATGGTATTAGCAGATAGAGGAAGAGTTTGCGTCGTGATTAAAACTCAATGTTGCACCTTCATCCCAAACAACACTGCTCCTAGTGGAAGCATAACAAAGTCATTGCAAGGTCTGACTGCTTTATCCAATGAGTTAGCCAGCAATTCAGGGGTAAATGACCCCTTTACAGGATGGCTAGAAGCGTGGTTAGGTAAATGGAAAGGAATAATAGCCTCAATTCTTACCTCCCTCATAGCTGTAATAGGTGTTCTTATTCTTGTCGGGTGCTGTGTCATACCATGCATCGGTAGGTTGGTGCAGAGGCTCAAAGAGATGGCACTTACTAAAACCTCCCTTAATTATCCTCCAGCTTATCCAGAGAAGCTTCTTTTGGAAAATCAAGGAGAACAACTAAGTCGAGATATGTTAAATAAGTTTGAAGAGAAAGCTGGAAGAAAAATGCAAGAGGAGGAAGTTGTTCAATTTTAAATTTCTCTTCAAAGGATTAATATGTCAGTATGTTCAATTCTTTGACTTCTACTTTTAAACTTAACTTCCCTTGTAAGGTAAGCTTTTCTGATGACCAACTCCACCCTAACTCATTCCATAACCATTTTTCCTGCCAAACCACTCACCCTATCACTCTCTTTAAATTAGTCAATCGGAATTAGTTTAGCCTGTGCAGTCTAACCCTAGCCAATAGGGGAACGACACAGCAGTAAGGACCACATGCATCAGCAGTAAGAACCCCTTTCCCTCCCTTGTCCAGGTGTGTGTTCACCATTGCTCCATCTATAAGGGTGCACTTCTATAAGGGTGCACCCTTCTATAGAAATACGTTGCCTTGCTGAGAATTAAAAAGAAAATTTTATATTCGAGTGCTATTTCTTTTGCAGCACCGAAACTTTATATGAAACAATTATAACTGCCCTTTTTCAAAATAAACCCCTTTCTTATCTGAGGCCAGATTATCTTTTTAGCACTAACAAATTAGTGACAAAATTAGAAATTACGGTTTAGGAGTCATACAGCTAGAGACTCCAAGATTCTAATCCTCTCCCAATTGCTCCTAGGGATAACATCCCTATTATAAAACCTCAGATTGGTACTCAAAATATTTTTCAGCCCCTGTATGTTTTTCAGGGTCTGAAATTTTTCACCAACTTATTCTCAAAAAAACTCCAGTTGCAAAATATTTGGGGAGACTGATTTGAATAATAATAAAACTCTGCTCTCCTCTTCAGCTGGCTCTGTGTTATTAAACTTTCTCTATCACAATTTCCGTGTCTTGATAAATCAGCTATATGTGGGCAGTGGGCAAAATGAACCTGTTGAGAGGTTACATCTTTATGTTTCTTTCACTTGCCTCTACTCTTCCTAGAATGCAAAACTCACTAAGGCAGTAACAAATATGTTTTGTATAACATCACACTCTAATTATTTAGCAATGCATTTAGAAGCTGTGATACATACAGCTTTCACAAAAAGGAGTAAGAAATAATTATTAATAGTGATTATGAGTTATCCTGCATGAAATGTAACACTCTCACAAGACTGTTTTTCTCCATTATTTCTCATGCATCTTCCTACAGTATTACTGACTTACTGGACTTATGCTTACAACTTGAAGATGTTGGGGCTCAGAAAATTATACCCCAAAACTACGCCATTTGGCATGCTGAGAACTTTGAACTAAAATGGAAAGGCCTCAGAAACTATCTTAGAATCAAGAACTTTCTGACCTCTCCTATCTCCCCACACCAGCACAGGTTGAATTTTACTTTGATATTCTCTTATCTGTCTTGTGATCAAACCCTCCAAAAATAAGACAACTGCCTTCTATCCCCTCCCTGAAGTTTTATTATCTATCCCAGGAAAACAGACTAAGGAATGTAACCAAACTTAGATGGACATTATTATAAGCTATTTCTGCCTCTAGGACTCATTCACATTTCAAAGAAAATCATTTACAAGTTAATATTCTGTTTCTCAGGTCTATTTATCTTCCCTAAAGTCATTTTCTACACCTCTACAAATTGTCACATTTCCCTCATCTCCCCTTCCCCTGCAAAGAAGGGTCTCACTGAATAATTGGGTAATCTTTTTTTTTTTTTTTTTTGCAATTCCCTTCTGTTTATACACAATACATTTATATGCCTTTTCCTATTAATCTGCTTATTGTCAGTTAATTTTTAGTGAACCTTCAGAGGGTGGAAGGAAAACCTGCACTTCGCCCCTATAAAGAATTCTTATGCCACAGAATCTTTTTACAGGACCATCTATTTCATAGTATTATGCACCAAAAATATAACTCTAAACACCCCCAACCAATTGAATGAACTCCTCTCTTGACCAAGGGCATTCCAACATAAACTTGAAAAACTAGTTCAGGCCATGAAGGGAAGATGAGGAGTCCAGACTGACCCATTACCCCCTCCTCCCTTTGGAATTCAGGCACAACTGACCAGCATTAACATTAAAACAGAATCTTAGTCAGGCATGTAGTTGCTCATGCCTGTAATGCCAGAACTTTGGGAGGCCCAGGTGGGTGGATCACTTGAGGTCAGGAATTTGAGACCAGCCTGGCCAACATGGTGAAGCCCCATCTCTACTAAAAATACAAAAATTAGCCAGATGTGGTGGCAGGAGCCTGTAATCCCAGCTACTACAGAGGCTGAGGCAGTAGAATTGCTTGAACCTGGGAGGCAGAGGTTGCCATCAGCTGAAATCACACCACTGCATTCCAGCCTGGGCCACAGAGTAAGACTCCATCTCAAAAAAAAAAAAAAAAAAAAATCAACGGCAATCAAAAAAAACAAACAAATCTTAAGACTGACCAAACAGACTCTTTATAGCAACAAGATACATCATATGACAGACAGCAGGTCCTGAAAAAAATCAAAGTATTTTACCCTGAAATATATTTCTTTGATGTATTTTAAAGTGCCCTTGCAAAGCTGTCTTACACAAAAAAAATCTACATTCTGTAGATAATTCCATTCCCTTTCCATGTATTTTCCTGATCTAGGAGAGATTAACTAAGAGTCTGGAACCTTTTTAAATCTCACAAGAAACATTAAACATCTATTCTCTCTGAAGCCTGATTCCTGGCAGCTTCATCTGCATAAGAAGCAGCTTGGTCTCCATAACCCCTTATCTTAACTCAGACATTCCATTCTATTGGTGCCAGGTCTTTAGATAATAACTTAACTCTCTCAACCAATTGCCAATCATAAAATCTTTGAATCCGCCTATGATCTGGAAGCTCCCCACTTTAAGGTGTCCCCCTTTTCCTAACCAAACCAATATATGCCTTACCTGTGTTGATTGACATCTGCCTGTAACTTCTGTCTCCCTAAAATGTATAAGATCAAGCTGTAAGCCAACCACCTTGGGCACATATTCTCGAGACCTCATGAGTCTGTGTCATGGACAACCACACAAAATAAACCTCTAAATTGATTTAGATCTGTGTCAGATACTGTTTTGTTTAGAGTATATAACACATATTAGGAAAATCATTGTAATTATCTACACATTTTCAGTCATATTGCCTGAATTAGTTTATTTTGCAAGAATGTAGTGGGGTAGGGATTCTTAACTTCATAGTAGAAAACTGAAGGCTACTCTTAGGCAGGAATCTAGACCCAACATGGCGGCGTTACCCGGTGTAGCAGGCCTTTTGTTAAAGACTCCCTTCACCCTTGTACACACCTGCAGACTTGCATACGTCACAGGTTCCGGCTGGGCAACCACACTCCCCCATGACCTGCAGCTCACCTGCATTCCACAAGTTCGTAAACAGCAGTTTCGGTTAACAGTTTCCAAAGACCCCTTCCTCGTGACCCTTACTCAACTCCTGCCCTAGTAGTTTCAAGACCCCCCAGGTCCTGTTTGCACAACCAGCTTCCCTACCCCTCAGGCGATAAGAAGCCCCTACCCTCCTCCCTCAGTGCAACTTCCTCGGCCCACACCTTTGGACTGAGGAACCTCACCTGAGAGTCCTAATAAAGGCTATTCTCACTACCATTTGCCTTGTGTCTTCGTTCCTGGTTCGGCTCCAGCCTCAATTTACCTTTACAGCTACATAGTGTAAATAATTTAAGACCATAAATCCTGTGAATCTTACTACTGGAATTCAAAAATTTTAATTATAGTTTGCTTTTAAAGCAGTTTGATGAGTTTCCTCCTTGTAGAACATAAATTTTGATTCTGTAATAAAACAATAGGAAACGTAAGAGATTTTTTCTTCATCTAGGAATTGGGGAGTTGAAGGAAAAAAAAAAAAAAAAAAAAAACTTGCTAGGTTGCAGCTTAAACAAGTTGTTTTACCAGCTGCATTTCCTACCAAGAGTCCAATTCAGCAAAATAAGTAAATTTTGTTTCAAGATAAGAGCTTTCCAGTGTGATTAAACTTGAAAAAACTGTTTCAGGAAAATAACTATTTTACATGAGTGTATCTTCCAAAGGAATTATCAGTCAGGCCTGTTGCAGTCTAAGCAGTTCTATCCTCTTCAGGAAATATAAATCATTGATGAAGGAAACAGAGTAAACAAGGCTACAATGAATTAAGTAGCTATTTGGGAGCTGTCCTAGTTTGTTATCCTTGCTAAAGTACAATGAAAGGACACAGCGAGGAATTAGAGTGAAAACAAGCAGAAGTACTACTAAGAAATTATACAAGAAAATTCCAGGCAGATTAGAAAAGACTCTAAAATATGAGGAGTCCAGGAAATGTTCTTGCCGTAGGAAATAGATCTGTAACTGGGATGAGGGGCTACTGTTCAACAAGCATATCATGCCACTCAAAAGTAGGGCAAGACATGGCACCATGAACTAGCCAACAAATAATAACAAGTTGAGAAAAAAAGAAGACATACTGCCAAGAGAGTTTTTAAAGACTTAAAGAAAATAAGTGTTCTAGTTATGTCTTGATTTAACATCTATTTCTCCAATGGCCCATAAGGAATTAAAAAATAATAATAATTTTACTAAACCCACAGAAATGAGGGGTTAAGAAATACTTTTTAGATATTACCTTTATATGTTTTTCTTAAATGTTAAAGCAGTGAGAACCAAGAGCAGGGAGAAATAATACTACCAGTTAGAGATGAGTGTCTTTTTTCATGTATAATTTTTATGTTTAAACATTTGCCTATATATGTCTGTTTGAAGGAGAATATATTGTCTGTCAGCATATAATATCTTCCCTTAACATTTAATTATAATTCTATCAAATTATTAATATTTTTACTTATACAAACTGTTAAAAGACCAAATGAGATCTGTAGAGGCCAAAAGAGAACTTTAATTTCTAATAACAATCTGCAGATTGGGGACACAGTCTTTGGTGCAAAACAAAAGCGTGCTCCATGAGGAGTCCAGGAGTGGGAAATCATAAAGGAATAAACCACAGGGGAAGAGAGAAAATCCACGGGAGTCTCAAATCACCAGTTTCTAATTGAATGGTTTCAGGTGGTCAGTTGGTTGACATCACATGGTCTGTTGGTCAGTTGGGGAATTTCCACCTGCAGTCTATCTCAGCACCAACAACAAGAACTGCTTTGGGTTGATTGCAGAAAGAGTGGTCTTGTGACACTTTTACAACATCTTTCAGAGAACACTAAATCATTCTGCCAGCATACAGGGCATGTGACCACTTTCCCACCCAGATACAGCTGCCTGGTTCTGTTTTTTAACTTTTGAGTCACTGAGGCATAAGTTGACATAACTTTCTAAATCATTTCAACTTATGAATGAATTTGTTTCATAAATATTTCTATTAAGTATGTCAGATTTTTCCTTACGACAAAAATACTTTTGTATAAATCTGCATAGACATCAATGATTTTTTTATCTGGTTTTCAAAATTGTTGGGTTCAAATAATGCATATTTGGACATGTTACACATATTGCCTATTGCCCTTTTAGTGTACCTTATCTCTACCCACGCTGCATCAATGACTGGCCTGAACTCTCTTTAAGCTGATCCATGCAGGTTACGCCATTACTTTGCCCTCATTTGATAGCATCTAATACAAATAAAAAAACCTCAGACCACTGGTCTTGGAATACAGACAATAACAACCATTTCTACTCTCCTCCCCGCCCCTCCAACCTCTGACTCATGTATTTAAAGGACCAGAATTCACAGTTGTAGTCATTCCCTGAATTATACAATTCTCTTTCAAAGTTCGGGAAGAGAGGATGCTGAGAAAGAAGTTAAGGCCTGAAGAGAGACTGGGATAATTTAGAATTGGAAGCAGAGACATGGTTAAGATCTTCTCCAGTATCTGAAAAGATCCTTAGCCACAGAGTGAGTCAAGTCAATACAGAAGTTGTTGGAAAAGTTTCAAAGCCAAGGTTCAGATGGGACATGAGTTAGCTAGTGACAGCTTCTGTAGCACTAGCCTTCATGATAAAAATTTGGTAGAGCAAGATAATCCCTGCCAGTGAATTAAATTATTTTATAGGACTTTCCAGGAACTCTCATATGTTCACTGTCATCCCCATTTTTCTGCTCTCCTCTACCTGCATAGGAAATTATGGAATATTAGGCTTTTGGATTCAGTGTTAGTTTCTTGGTACTTTGGAAGTTCCAGAAAAGAGGAAAAGAATAAATTTGGGGCAGGTAACCAATGAAACCCACTTTGCACAGCACTCAGCACAGTCAATATGTGTCAATAGTTTTAGGTGTCACATCAAAGCACTATATATAGCAGTTTAGAGAAAAAAATGAGTAAAATTGTGACACTTTTGTATTTTCTCCTGAGTGTTCTGTGTTAGTAAGTGCTTTACCCACCTTGAGACATGACAATGTCCCAGGTTCCCACTTGGAAAACATAATCAGATTTAAGAATTCCATCTCAACTTCTGGTTCACCCATGCCTTCTGCCTCTGACAGTGAACACCTTCATGCTAAATACTTTCAATTATGTAAGTATTTAGTGGAAACAAACCATCATCCAGGTACAGTGCTAGCTGAGCCTCCCTTGAGGAACTGAAATAGGTATACAACCCTCCCTCAAACATCCCCTGGTGTGGAAGTTAACAGCTAGGAATTCCCTTGGGAGGACTGGCTGTGCATTAAAAGATGAGTCAACATATTCTGAGTCACTCCCTCAGGTCCACATGTTATTTGTGGATAGAAATCATCTTCCCTGTATTTACAACACCCACCACAACACCACTCACAGACAATCAGATGAATAAATGTGAATTGGGTTCCCATTAGAAGGAATTAGCTATTTATGTTAGAAAGAAAAAAGGAGTCTAATCAATTTTGAAAAAAAAGAGAAAAAATTAAGTTGTTTGTTTTTTATTGAGAAGATTTCAAACACAGTTTAGCAGTTTTACATGGCTAGATTTTCACACTTTGATTTTGCTAATGAAAGGCAAACCTTATGTTATTACAGATTTTACATAATATTCTTTCTTTTAAACTTATACGGCTATGTAGTAGGTATATATATTTATGGGGTACAGGAAAAGTTTTTTTTGTTTGTTTGTTTTTTTTTTTTTTTTTTTTTTTTTTTTTGAGACGGAGTCTCGCTCTGTCGCCCAGGCTGGAGTGCAGTGGCCGGATCTCAGCTCACTGCAAGCTCCGCCTCCCGAA